>NC_089583.1:44581855-44881855 GCF_019320115.1 Miscanthus floridulus | reverse complement strand
TTGAATTAATTGGTTATTCCAATTTGGATTATGCTGGGTGCAAAGTTGATAGAAAAAGCACATCCGGAGGGTGCCATTTGCTTAGTAGATCACTTGTGTCTTGGTCCTCCAAGAAACAAAATAGTATGGTTTTGTCCACTGCTGAAGCGGAATACATTACCGTGGGTGCTTGTTGTGCACAAATACTTTACATGAAACAAACTTTGCTAGACTATGGTGTAGTTCTAGATAAAGTACCTCTTTTGTGCGATAGTGAAAGTGCGGTAAAACTTGCAAATAATTCGGTTCAACACTCTCGCACCAAGCACATAGATATCCGCCATCACTTTATTAGAGATCATGTTGCAAAGAATGATATTTCACTAGAAGGTGTAAGGACCGAGGATCAATTGGCGGATATCTTCACTAAACCGCTAGATGAGGCAACATTTTATAGATTGCAGAATGAGCTCAATGTTCTTGATTTTAGTAACTTCTCTAAAAAATGAGCTTGTGTTGTCCCTTGCATTGCATTGTAATATACAACATGTTTAATTTTTGGTAATGCGTATAGGGCTTGTCTAACATGGTTAAGATAACCGTCGTAAAGCGTGTCAAGAAGCTTAACCTTGGATCAAACTTGACAAGCAACTAGATTTACTTTCAAGTATTGCATTGCATATGCATGAATGTTGTTTTGTCGTTTATCTTCAATTGCCCTCTTATTGCCTATTTTCTTAAAAAGAATTATAGCCTAAGGCAAAATATTTTTGAAAAACATGAGGGTTTGAGAGAGGTCACTCACATCAGTCCTAATTGGTCTTTATTTGGATCTTATTTGAGTTAGGACTTGATTGGGAATAGGCAGCACAAAGGACATTGAAGATTCACTGGAAAAGGAGTGATGGACGCTGCACCGGACTCTGAAGTCTAGCGTCCGATCAGTTCATAGGAGGTGAACTTGCTGTGAAGGAGTGACCAGACGTGTTCTCCCAGCGTCCGATCAGATGGTGGCTCTATGTCCGGTCGATCGAAGACGATGAAGACTGCTTGCACCAGACTCTGGCTACGTCCGGTCGGTGTTCACCAGACATGTCCGGTAGTGATTCCAGGGGTTTTGGACCTTACTGGAATTGACCGGACGCTGGGTGGCAGCGTTCGATCACTGCCACCAGAGCATCTGGTCAGTAGAAAACGTGCGGGACCTGGACTCTTTCTTCGTTTCCTTTTCTACTCTACGGGGGACCCCCATATAATCCAAGCGTGCGTTGACCTATCTCTATCCTCACCATGCCGTCTTCCCCAAGCTGCCACCGCTGCCTCCGTGCGCCGCCCGCACCGCTCGCACCACCGTGCCCGTGTGGCCAACGCTGCCGCGCCGCACCTCCGTGCCACCGTCGCTGCCTCCACGCACTGCCCGCACCGCTCGCGCCACCGCGCTGCACCTCCGTGTCGCCGTGCTGCCTCTTCGCGCTCCCAAGCCACCGTGCCTCCACAGCAGCAGCGCCCTCCACGCCCAGCGCTGGCAAGGCCCTGCCCTAACGCTGTCATGTCCTAGAATTCACATTGCAACCTCACCGGTGACCCAGCTCGGCATCACTGCACTGACTTCAATTGCATTGCTCGGCCGTTGATTCACTGCTCACCGCGAACCCTAACCCTAGCTGATTCAGTGGTTCCCCGCATGTCGCGTCTCTTCTCTTCTTGGGTCACTGTTTCATCAGGTAGCATGCCCCCAATTCAATTTCGTACATATTGCTTGCTTTCTTAGGGTTTCGCATATCTAGATTTATTGTTATTATTTATAAATCCGATCTACTCTAACATGTAATAAGTCAGTGTCGTTGAGGTCCTATTGGCAGTTGTCAGTCAACTCGGGGCCAAGCTCGTGAGTACGGATCGAGGCCAAGCCTCGGAAGTGATAGTCGGCAGTTGTCTCTTGTCAGCGGTAGTTGTTCTCTTCAGATCCTTCAGATGGCTCATGTGAGGAACGCCAGAGGTGGTCTAGGTGATGAGGATCCAAGGCGTCCACCTCGCCTACCTATAGATCCAAAAGGCAAGGCGACAAAGAAGATGGCAATAAAGAAGCGCAAGTATCCAAATGTAGATACAGCTAGAGCAGCCACAATTGCAGAGGCTGTAGAGCGTGCCGAGAGAGGAGGTGCTCGTAGTGGAGTCTGGATTGCAGATCAGCTTTCACCAGAAGCAAGGGCTACACTTGAGCAGGTTGAGCGTCTTCATGGTGGTCTATCTAGGACTCATGATTGGAGGTCGGTGTTTGCCATCGATGAGGGTCAACCTCAGGGGGAGTCACAGCAGCAGGCACCGTCAGCAGAGCAGACTTAGGAGGGACAACAGGCCAAGGAGACAGAGTAGGCACCTTAGCCATAGCTTTGCCGCTCTGGTCGTACCCATGCTATAGTCACGCCAAGGGCAGATACACAGCGGAGGGGTTCTCGTCCACCGCCTAGACCACAGGGTTCACCTCCTATGACACACTTGGACTTGAGGGCCGCCACGGCCAAGCAGGTGCAGCAGCTTAGGTTTGTAGACTTTGAGCAGTGGTTCCCGCCGAGGAGGGATGATAGAGCATCAAAGAACTTCTACACACCACTCTAGGAGGATTTCTACAATGCATATCTTAACAGTGGAGTTGTATTCAAACCTCAGAGGGTGTGCAACATTAAGTCTATAGTTGCAGCAGTTGGAGAGCACATTCGCCCCTACCTTGCATATCTGTCAGGGCTGACAGACTTGATTGGACGGATAGGATTATATGTTCCATCTTGGGTCCATCAGTTCTATGCTACACTATGGATTGACCTACAGCACAAATACATTCACTTTGCATTCAGAGGCAGAGATTATAGGCTGACGAGCACTAGGGCCAGGGAGATACTTAGGCTTCAGGAGCAGCCCATCAGGTTACATGATGTTTGCTATGGACAGACAGCGCCCCCTAGATGACCTCATGGATATGGTGCCTCCCACAGATTTGGTTCGCCACTGCTTCAAGGAGCCTTTTGGCGAGGGGTCGAGCAAGACTCCTAGTGATCTCACTCCTACAGCTAGAGTGCTAGATGCCATTATGAGGAGGACCTTGATTCCAAGGATGGGCTATCGCGAGGGCTTGACTCGCTCACAGTTATGGCTTCTCAACTCTCTGATGCAGCAGACAGTGTTTGACATTTGGGATCTCCTTCTATCAAAGATGGAGGATACTATTGCTGAGGGGTTTAGAGGTTATCGACAGTTGCCCTATGCCCATTAGATCACATTTCTTATTCACAAGGCAGTTACAGTGAGACCGCCTAAGATGCTAGCTGAGTACAGTGGTGCTACTACAGAGTTCCCTACATACAACCTGACTCAGATGATCCGCCATAGTACACCATAGGCACCTAGTCAGCCACGCTGTCGTCCAGATGTACCAGAGACTACAGCCCAGCAGGATGCTATTATCAGGGGTATTGTGGCTACTGAGGAGGAGAAGCTTGCTCAGCAGGAGGGGATAGTCGAGAGCGACCCTAGTGACAGCTCAGACAAGGACTACCGGGACATTCCTTAAATGCCTGCACGTCGACATGATCATAAGGCCGACAGCTCTAGTTCAGCTCCACCTACACCGCAGACAGACCCCGCTCTCCTTACTATACTTGAGCGAATGAGGCAGGATTAGGCACGCCAGGCTTAGGAGACCGCTGCCACTTTTGCATAGTTCCAAACTCGACAGGACGAGTTTCAGAGACAGCAACTGGCTATTCAGCAGCAAACACAGGCTCTGCAGCAGCAGCAGCAGCAGGCCATGCATCAGCAGCAGATCCTCATGCAGCAACAACTACTTGGATTTATGCAGCATGTTGTGACAGCTATTGGGGCTCCACCGCCACAGCCTTCACCCCAGCTTGGTCAGACGGCCACTACTTCTATGACTCCAGCGTTACAGCCTAATGGGCTTCAAAGTCAGGGATAGCCACCAGCATAGTTTGCTTCACCTACAGAGCAGGTGTCCCAGTATTTTGCTTCGCCAGTGATAGCCCCACAGTTCACACCTCTTTAGACGGGCTTCACACCGGCTGAGACGTCCTTGCTGCTAGTGTCAGAGACTACAGTGTCTAGGAGCCTTGGTGCATCCTTCAATGAGTTAACAGGGCAGCCTACTCCTCCATATCTACATGTCTCAGGTCCTTCTATAGTTGCACCTATTACCGGAACTACAGAGACGCTCCCTTCCTCAATGGCATCATCAGAGCCAGCTGCTTCAGCTGCTCATGTCACTGTATTTTAGTCTATGTCGATGCATGCTTTATTTATTATTACATATGTTTACGGTATACGATCGTAGTAGATTAACAATAGTGATTAGGTTAACCCTGTGATATAGTGCATGCGAAGGTCATCGGTTATCCTAGCCTGATGACTACGGGAGAGATGAAGGTCTGAGCGAGCATATAACTGCCGCAATAATCAGACTAAAGTGAAAGCACTTGCATTCACATTATACTAAAAAATGATCATGATACTAAAGCCATATACAATAATACTGCATTATACAGAGAATGGATGGTGAAAGAAGCAGCCAAAGTTCCAGTTCGACAATAAGCCAACCCTGTAATACATCCGACAACGAACAGTTGAATAGAACTTTTACCGGAGAGGTGTGCTACAGTGAACGCAAGCGAACTGACCACGACAGCGTCTCGCCATTTCATTGAAGATGACAAAGCTGTTAAAAGGAACCCACGGTAGATGGTTTCTTCTGATAGCGGAGCAATAACACAGTAGAGAAAGAAACACAATAGAGCAGAGGCTGGACTGTCAGAAAGGATCTCCTTTAATATCGGATCATATGCATCCTGCAAGGGCCCAAAGTGAGCCAACAAACTTTTAGACCCCTCCAAACTAAAAACAAACTATTGTAGTGTAGTAGAGAAACGTTAATGCACAGTATGAGAGGAATCAATATGCTCGATGAAAATCTTACCTCAGACCCTACCAATTTATCAGCTAAGCTGGATGTGGTCAATACCAGGGCCATCAAAACTACAAAGCCTAATACAGTCTCTTTGACCCAATTCTGTTCTGTAAAAACCTTCCCAGAAAAGAAAGGTTGAATAGCATGCCCTGGCTTTGCAGTGTACTGGAGTAGCGCTAAGGTCAAAACAAGCTCTGCTAACTGAAGTATGACTGTAGAAATTACCTGCATTGAAAGAGTATGTCATTCTATAAAAGGCAGTGTCCATATAAAGGCTTCCAACTCAGGTACATTAAATTGAGTGAATGAAATTTGTTAGTTAACAAAAAGGTCGCCACCTACTGTTGTCATTGAGTCAAGTGAGGAGCGCTGTAGCACTTTGGCAATCACACCAAGCCCTCCAAAGCTCAAGGGGATATGCAAGATGAAGAAATAACCTGCATATATTCTCCATATATCATCAACCCCCCATGGAACAACTGGAGAAAGAACTGAAAGCTCCTGCCATACAAAATAGCACATTAGAATGTGATCATGTCCCAGCATTTTAGATGTAGACAACTTGATAGCCATCATGGAGAATTGTAGGAAGTATATGCTTCGTATATTAGTGGAGCCAAAATAGATCCCAGTCATCAAGATTAAAAAAAGAAGGCAAATAATCTGTCATAAATAATTCTGATAAGCTTATTGGTGTGTTTCGTTAAGTTATGAGCTGTGAAAAATCCATTGTGAGCTGTGAGTTGTGGAAAAGTTGCTATGAGATATGTGCTGTGAAAAAACTGTAGGCTGTTTGGTTTAGATAATTATAAAACCTGCCCTATCTCTTTATCTCCCTTGAAACAGTTGTAAAACGTCTCTCTATTTCCACCCATTTCTAAGGCTGAAAGTCAAAAGTAAGATTCAAGGTGCTGCAAAAATTGACTAGGTGAAAGCAGCCGCTTTTGGAAAAGCAGCTTCTGGTTCTATCTATTTGGTTGGCTTTCTGCCTTTTGACAGCAGAAGCACTTTTTAGAAGCTGAACCAAGCAGTCTATATATTTGGTACATGACAACAACCGATGTGATAAATTCTTATCAGTATGTAGTATTGATAATGTGACCATCAACATTGTAACTATACTAACTGTACCTTAACATCGTCTCCAGTAAGAATTTATGTGGAAAGCACAAAAATGTGGTTTTACTCTTTACAGAAAAAGGGGAAAATGGTAACAATAAACTTCCAGACATTCCTAATCATGCATGCATAATTCAACAAAGCATATTTTGAAAGCATATAAGACAGTAAAGCAGCCCCTACAAGATTAGCTAGACACTTTGAATCTGCCTACCATACCAAAGAAATTGCACATAATCTCACTGTGCGCTGAGTTATTGACATGAATGAGCGAAACTAGCTAATGTAGCATTACAAATCTTGACCAAGGTATGCTCCAATTTGCAGCGAGCTGGACAAATGGTCCACAAATGGGGCTAAACAATAGGAGCAAATTTCTAAGTTCGCAAACAGACTTAAACGGTTTCCCAAAACAAAAACATAATCAGACGGTAAACATTAAGGATTGAGCAAACCAGGCTTATTTGTAAAGGAATTACATCGAACAGGCTGTGGGCGCTGCCTTTCTCACCGTCGCCGGGAGAGGGAGAGGGAGAGGGAGAGGGAGAGGGAGAGCAGGAGCAGCTGAGAGTGGAGGAGGAAGAGCGCAACAGTCGTCCTTTCAGAGCTTCGAGTTTGGCAGCGTGGAAACGAGGAGGGGCTCCTCCTCGGCCTCCGGTTCTGGCAGGGAGGAGGGGAAGCGGATGGGAAGCAGCGGCTGACGCACGTAGGAGCATTCCGCGAGGTAGCAGAGGCAATCCACGGAGTTTCGGGCGTCGGTCCCCGAGCGCCTGGTCTATATGCGGACAGCGGGCCTTGCAAGCAAGGGAGCCGCCCGCTGAGGCCCGTATCGACCTTGCTACTCTCGTAACGTGGGCTTGGCGAGCCCAAACGTTGAAACTCTTCACTAGTGTTTCTACCAAGCTCTTTTGCTTTCGTACATACACAACTTTTACTGTGTATCATCCGTTCCAATTTATAGATTATTTTGTTTTTTTGATACACAATTTTTACTATGTATCTGTCTAGATATATCGTAGCAAAAATCTATGAACCCAAAAACCCAAAATGATCTATAATTTAGAGCAGAGGATGGTATGAATACGGTGACTATGTAGAAATAATGATGGCAATGTGATGAGGACATGACCTCCATACATATGACCATGCTTGGAGAACCGTATAGAGACCAAGGAGATCAGCGAGGGAGTTCTAACCGAGAAGGAGGCCCGAAGCTAATTCAGTTCGAGTCCCCGAGGTGGAGGCCCAAAGCAACTTAAGTCGAGTTTGCCTCGGCCTTCAGGACCAGTCTGTCTTAAACTGGTCATCTAGGACGTATCCAGACTCCGTTTTCGATGATCCACATATGGATGGAAAGCTAATTTGATAAGGAAGCCAATCCAAGTGCTTTCACGTCAAAAGCTCTTCGGAATCAACGGAAATCGTCGAAACAAGTCAGCGTCCAGAATCTGCCAGGGTGCTGCGACACCAGTTTTTGGTCCGTTGGACCGTGTATCATGTTTGGGCCCATTAGGGGGCGCGTCTAGGGGGGTGACGCCTAAGACTCTATAAATAGCAGCTGTCGCTCTCCTTAGGGTTTGGGTTTTGTTTAGTTCTTGATTTCCTCGTGAAACAAACATCGTTTTTGCTGCAACTGTCGCCGCCAAGGCCACTTGCTCTGAATCAGGGCCCTAGTTCTCGATCTTGTTTGCCTGTGGCGATTAGTCCTTTCGAATAAAGACTTGAACTCCTTATCTTCATAAGCCTCATATTTATTTGCAATTTCATATTGCGTTTATCTCGTTCTTACTTGTGTTCTCGATTCGCTTGCAGGAAAGCCTTCTCGGCGAGGTCAATCGCTTTCGCGTGGTTGATAACCAACGGAGCAGTGGTGTAATGGTTGTGGGGGTCCGAATCAGTCTTGGTTCGAAGCCTAGATCATGAACGTCGAGTCTCCACTAATCGACGCTATCAAACCTTTCAGAAGATCAGGCCTAGTCTACATCAAGTGGTATCAGAGACCTTGTTGCCCGTTAGGTATAACTTTGTTTTTCCCTTTAGATTGAATCTATTTTTGCATTACCTAAAGTCCAGAAAAAGCCAAAAAATACACTATCACATATCTCTAGTCCTATAGCCCCGCTGTGCCTTTGCAATTTTTTTTTAATTTCAGTTTGCTTTATTGAACTGTCGTCCCTCGCCGCGTCTTAGTGTTCGTTGTGTTCTGATCTTGTTCTTGGTCTAGTGTCAAGTCTTGTTTTCTAGTGTGGCTTGCATCGGATTGATCTCTAGTTTTTCTTTGGATCTGAAATAGTCATGGAGTGGGTTGCGTGATTGAGTTTGTTTTGTCTAGCAATTCCTTCTACGGCTTCCTCGGTTAAGTATTTTTCTTCCACAGTGGAAATATCTAAAGTCTAATCTCTTATATGTGGCACTTTTGTGAGATAAAAAACATAAAACAAAGAAAAAGGCAAAGAGGTGCAAAAACCAAAAGAAGGAAAAGAAGCCGCACCTAAAAAAAGAGAGAAAAAAATAAAGAATGAAAGAAAAAGAAAGTGAAAAAAAATTTAGAAGTGCTTGCATCCTTTTGAGTCCTTGTGCTGAGTTGTATTGTATTGCTTGCTTGAACTAGGTTCAGAACGAGTTTAGGCCAGCAACATAGACTAGTTTGGGACTACTTTTCAATCTTGCAATTTCTGAATTAAATTTTTGCTATTCCTTGCTACTATATTGTGCCTGTCCAAGCTCCACTTTCTTCTAACCAAGTACAGGTTCGCTTTACAACCGTTACACTCAAGCTACAACAGTATCATAGTCACCGACCGATAGCACCGCCTGTTGCTTTGGTAAGAACACTTGTAAGACCATGGTAAGACACTTGAGAGTTGAGTGCCTTATTTTTCCTTGTCCACAACCTAAGTAGTTGATAGGGATAATACTTTTGTGTTGTCTTTTGCTGTCTTCTAACAATGACAGGTTGTTCATATCCACCGACTTATGATGGTATAGGTGCTGATGAGTACATGGAGTGGGAAATTGCCATCAATAACATATTTGCTACTCGCTTTATGTGTCCAAGGAGGAAGGTAAAAAATGCAGCTAGTGTTTTGCAACATTCTACTTTATCTTAGTGGGAGCCTTTAGATCCTTCTGATAAACCTCAAACTTGGAATGATATAAAACTTCTTATGCGAGAAACCTTTGTTAATCCACCTTCTGTTTTGACTTCATATGATGAGGTGCACCATTTAGAGAAAGAGTCTGTTGTTATTCCTCCTGCTATGCCTAACCTTTTGCAGGACAATGTACAAAAGAGCGAGGATGACGTGATAGAAAATGAGATGCTCACAGTCTCATGTGAAAATTCAGAACCATCAACTATTACTCCTACTGAACATGAGAGCAAAGGTAAAGCCAACGATGCTAAACTCATGGAAGGTGAGAGTTCTATTGGTGTGCTGAATTTTTCCACCAATCATGCTATGATAGAGCAAATTTTAGTGGAGCCTTCGCTTGATTTACCTTTGTCATAAGATGATTTGCTTGATGTTTCTTATGACGAAGATGACTTGCATGATGATATTTATGTTATACCCATGCAATCATTGAAGAATGATCATGCTATATGTGTGCTGAGATCGAGCACTTGTGCTGAAAATAGACTTGCTGTTCATAATGCTAGTGAAGTTGATGAGCCAAAATTATTGTCTTCTTTAAATACTTTGGGTTATATTGAATTTGATGTTCCATGTAATCTTAGTTCTTTAGAGGAGAAACTTTATGCATATGCTGATTTACCATGGTTCTCTAGACATACATATCATATTTTTGGTAAATATAACAATCAAGGGCAATATTTGATACAACGAGTTTATATTTGTACAAATCTGAATTCTCCTTTTGTTGTGCAAAGTAATGATCAACTAGAGGATAGTAAAATCAACACTGTTATTATGCCATATTCCTCTAGTTTTGCTTTTCGAACACAAGTGGAATCCAAAGAAAGGGAGCATATGTTTCTTGTTAGTACTAATCTTTTGCAGGATCGTATTGGCAAAGATCATGTGTATTTCAATCGAGCAGACTACATGTCTGTAGGACAAGACATGCTACAAACCTGGACATGTGGTCATATTCTTTCTCACAATATTGTCCATTTTCATTATTTTGGAAACCTCGAGTGTCCTCATGTTGTGCAGGATCGACTTCAAACAAAATCGACGCCGAGGGATGAGGACATGACCTTCATACATATGACTATGCTTGGAGAACCATATGGAGACTAAGGAGATCAGCGAGAGAGTCCTAACCGAGAAGGAGGCCTAAAGCTAATTCGATTCGAGTCCCCGAGGTGGAGGCCCAAAGCAACTCAAGTTCGAGTCTGCCTCGGCCTCCAAGACCAGTCTATCTTAAACTGGTCACTAAGGATGCATCTAGACTCCGTTTTCAATGATCCATATATGAATGGAAAGCTAATTTGATAAGGAAGCCAATCCAAGTGGTTTCATATCAAAAGCTCTTCGGAATCAACGGGAATCGATGAAACAAGTCAGCATCCAAAATCTACCAGGGTGCCGCGACACCAGTTTTTGGTCCGTTGGACCGTGTATCATGTTTGGGCCCATTAGGGGGCGCGTCTAGGGGGGTGACGCCCAAGACTCTATAAATAGCAGCTATCGCTCTCCTTAGGGTTTGGGTTTTGTTTAGTTCTTGATTTCCTCGTGAAACAGACATCGTTTTGCTGCAACTGTCACCGCCAAGGCCGCTTGCTGTGAACCAGGGCCCCAGTTCTTGATCTTGTTTGCCTGTGGCGATTAGTCCTTTCGAATAAAGACTTGAAATCCTTCTTATCTTCATAAGCCTCATATTTATTTGCAATTTCAGATTGCGTTTATCTCGTTCTTGCTTGTGTTCTCGATTCGCTTGCAGGAAAGCCTTCTCGACGAGGCCAATTGCGTTCGCGTGGTTGATAATCAACGAAGCAGTGGTGTAACGGTTGTGGGGGTCCAAATCAGTCTTGGTTCGAAGCCTAGATCGTGAACGTCGAGTCTCCACTAATCGACGCTATCAAACCTTTCGAAAGATCGGGCTTAGTCTACATCACAATGCAATGTAAGTCTATGACCAAAAGCATAGATTAAGTAATGCTGCCAAATGTACAAGTCAAGATGGCCAAAAGTATAGGTTCCTTTTAGTTTTACTATTAGTTTTTTAAAAAACTTTTTACGAAGGCCTCCTTTGGCATAGCTTAGCTTGTGAAATTATTTTTTTGGCTTTTAACTTTATAAGAAGCTTCTTAATGAAGTTGAAGTTGTTTTAGAGACCCGTTTGGTAAAATAGCACTGCATGTAGATTTCTTTAAAATATGCTCTCAGATAATCCCACACAGGGCCCACAAATGTGAGGTGAAGCTATGAAAAACTATTATCTTTAGTTTCATCCCATCCTATTTCTATGTGAGAGCATGATTAAGGAGCTTCATAGGTGAAATTGTTTTCAAAAGACCTTTTTGACAAAAAAAGCTCATATGTTGTAAAACCATATGTACAATCAAGCCTCCTTAGATACAAACCTACGTGTCACTTCCTTGGTAAGACCCCCTAGCCCCGTCCCCATCTCCTCGCGCCGCCCCCATGGCGAGCGAGCCCAGATCCACCGCCGTAGTCCGCTCCCCCACTTCGCCAACCGCCGCAGTGCGTTCCCCATCCTGCAGCCCACCCCTGCGCCCAAGTTTCCCAGTCAATAGAGCTCCACAGCCACAGATTGAACCTGCCCTACGCTATGGAAGCCTGGAGGCCTATGCTTCGCCTCCCCGTTGGCCCGCCCTTAGCTCCATCATCGTGGGGCTATAGCTCCTCCTTGGTGAGGCCTCTAAGCCCTGCGCAGCGGACCAGGTGTGCATCTTTCCATGGAAGCGTGTGAGTTTTGCCTCTCCCATCGATGGCTCCCCTATGAGGAGTTACTCCACAAACAGCAAATCTTCCACAAGATCCTGCATCAAAGTCACAGCAAGGGCACCTGCTGCTGGTGCGCTGGCCGTGGGGAATTCACTTCCCCTCCGCTCGGCCACTGCACCCTAGATTGATGTCATGGTTCCTTCTCGAGGCGGGTCGCACAAAGTTGACGCTAAGACGCGCCGGCAGGTGGCTTGGGCACATTCAAGCATGCTAGCGGCCTCCCCGACTATGACTAGGGAAGCCGGTTGGTCCATGGTATGCCCAAGGTATTGGTGGCGTCTCCTAAAGCATAAGGATCCACCTTCTTCAAGGCCCTCAACCACCAAGGTCAAATCGATGCGCTCCCACTGCAGCGAAGAACTCCTCAGGCACATGAGAGGTAAATGCTTCAGATGTCTCTCCCCTAGCCACGCCGCGATAGATTGTAGGGACCCGGTGCGTTGCATCAACTGTGGCCACTGGGGGCATAAAAGCAGAGTGTGTAGAGGTAGTGTTTCATCCTCCAAGTCCAAGCAGCAAACCCCCCATTCTCTGCCTTCCCCACCACCACTTGACTACTGCAACTTCCCCCCGCTCGGAAGGGCCATAATGGCAAGGCCTGGGGACCCTGTTGATCGCCTCTAGGACACCGCTACGGTGGCCTTCTCCACTGATGAGATGGACCACGAACTGAACCGCCTCTCCATGTATGGCATGGTGGCCTAGCTCTAGAAGGATCGCCTAGAGGTGGAGCCGACAGTCATTAAGAAGGCCATATGCCATTGATTTGTGATCCGACCAGAGGACGTCACTATCATCAAGCACTTCCCTGAGGACTTCTTCATTGACTTCACGCATCACCACCAACAAGATGAGGTGGCATCTCAGGGAAGGTTCCCCTATGGCAACCTTGACATCCACACCAGGCCTTGGCAACTGCTCACGCACAGTGACATCTGTGACCTCAAGTACCATGTTCGGCTGTGCCTAGAGGGCATCCCACTTTAGGCTTGGAATGAGAGCATCTCCAAGAGGGTCGTCGCAAGGGCCTACGGCATCGACTACGTCGAGCAGTCATCACTGGATCGTAAGGACACCAGGGCCCTCTATCTCTAGGCATGGACACACAACCCGTTGGACATCCCCAAGGTAACCTAGCTCACCTTGTCATGCAGGAAAGCTGAGTTCCATGATGGCCCGCTTGCCCATGATCATCGTGGTCTCACCTTCAGGGTCCTGGTGCACCTTGACTTGGTGGAAGATCCACTTGGAAGCAACAGCCCACACTCCCCCATGTGACTACACGTGGCGATACAGCGTCATCGATGGCGAGAGGGTACCACGCGACCGCCTACGAATGTCCGCAGCCACCGTGACGACGACAATCACTGTGGGCGCCATGACGGCGACCCTAGGATGCCGCGCTCTAACCTATGCCCCAAGATGACATGCTCTGACCTACGCCCCAAGATCAACACCGGCAGCAACCGCCATCCATTGCCAAATCCACCCAAGGTGCATGCAAATGACAGCCTGTCGGAAATTTTGTCAGGGTCCACACCTCCACCTGCTACCCTGTCGTCTCATGAACCAGGCTCCTAGTCTGTGCCTCAGGACAGCACGGTGCCGACTTCACCTTCACTTTCCTCACCTATCTTATGCTCTCCTGTCTCGCAGGTCCTCCCTCATGACATCCCTGACCTCACAGCACATCAGGGGGAGACACGACAGCACTTCAGTTTGACCCCTGAGCGTTGTTTCTGTACAGGCCACGTCTACCATAGGTGGCCACGTGATGGTCCCATTCCCCACCTTGAAGCACAGCCGTGAGCGGGAGGATAGATCATGTGCTTCTGTCCGGGTCTTGTCTACTCCAAACGCAGAGCTCGGGGCCCAAGCACCTCCAGCTCGTATTGGGACTACACCACTCCAAGCCATCCGTCACCAGGCACGACATAGACCACCACGGAGGTAGATGTTACTACGTTTGCTGCAAGGCCGGCGGTGATGGAATTCATCATGGGGATCTCTCACCCTCTGCCCCAACCTCTTTTGTAGGTTCCATAGCACCATCCCAGACCACCACAGAGACGTAGAAAAGGTAGCGACCATAGCACATAGGAGCGTGCACATCGCTGCCAGGACCCAAGGTTTTAAATAGCCGGCTATGCCATTTAGCTTCCTATGTCCAAAAACAGGCTATAGATGGCTATAGCGGGCTATAGCGGTAGCTGAGGGCTAACTTGTACATAGAAAAACTTAGCTAAATCCTTCTCAAACAGTTATAGCTGGAGATAGCGGAGGCTATAGCCAGAGATTTAAAACCTTACCAGGACCTGGCCCAGGGAGACACACAAGCTAAAGCCCGCCAGGTTCTCATGAAGAGGCTCGGCATCCTCGACGATGAGGGACTTAGCCCCGACGATCAGCTATTGCACTACTTTAGCCTATTCCAAGGACCGCTCACTGAAGATGTCGTCAAGGCCTTGATAGCCTTATCTGGCATCAACATGGTACCAGCAACAGCTGCTGCTCAAGCCTAGAGTCCCACTTCTGCCATGGGCCACAATATTGTATCAATGTTAGAAAGTCTCCAATGTCGTAGGAGCTCTACAGCTCTCAGCTGCAGTACATTTTGGCTAGATGGGGTGACAACCAGGGCCTTTAGTCACTTCCCCATCTGGTTCAGGTTCACAAAGTAGTTTGCCATAGCAGCCCTATTGTACGAAGGCACCTTTTGTTTTGCAGCATGCAGCCATCAGCCATTGGCCTTCAGAATCAAAGTCTCTATTGCTCACTACTTTGTGTCCATCCTTGTGTTTTAGTAAATTAGGGACCTCTTCTTTATCCTTATGGCCCAGCATAACTGTCAAATTCTTAACAGGAATGTTAGGGGCCTCAACAACGGTGCACGACAAGATGCTGTGTGTGAACTGGTCAGAAGCATAGGTGCTACTATTGTGTGTTTATAGGAAACTAAGATGCAGCTCCTTGATCAAAATGTGGTGATCCACACAATGGGATCAAAATTTGTAATCTCCTTTGCTGTGCTTCCGGCTGAACAGACCCAAGGAGGCATACTTGTAGCTATAAATGAAGACTTTTTTTTACCTCTCCAACATCGAGCTTACAACAAATATGATAAATGCGACGATCACCATGAGGGCGGATGGGATACAATGGAAAATTACAGTTGTCTACGGTCCCAAGGGGATGCAGCCAAACTTCAGTTCCTTCAGGACTTGAAAAGCATTCCACCCCTGATGCACAATAGATGGCTCATCCTATGGGACTCAATCTCATTTACCAGGAGCAAGATAAAAATAACTCAAATCTTAATCGGTGTCTTATGGGCGCTTTTAAGGCAGCGATTGATCATCTGCGTCTCAAAGAGATCAAGCTGAATGGATGCCATTTCACATGGAGCAATCAGCAGGACAGTCCTACACTCACTAGAATTGACAGGCTCCTATGCACCCCTGAATGGGAGTTGATCTTTCCTGCATGTTTCTTGCATTCGCTGCCATCACTTATGTCTGATCACACCCCTTTGCTTCTGCAAGGAGAGCTTGATTACCATCACAACATGTCCTTCCAGTTTGAAAACTTCTGGATGGAGATGGAAGGCTTTCAGGACCTCATCCAAACCATTTGGAATAGGCCAGTCACCTCAGTTCTCCCCATGAAGCGGTTGCACATCAAATTGGTGCGGGTTGAAAAAGGAATCAAGCATTGGAAAAAGGAAAAAATTGGCAACACAAAACTGCAACTAGCTATAGTAAAGGAAATCTTGCTACAATTAGAGGCAGCGGAAGAGCAAAGGATGCTCACTACTATGGAGCTTGATCTACACCGCCGACTCAAAGCTCGCAGCATGGGGCTTGCGGCCATTGAAAAAACTAGAATCCGGCAAAGATCAAGGCTCACCTACATCCGATGCGGAGATGCCAACACAAAGTTTTTCCACATTAGAGCTAGTGCACAGCGGAGAAATAATTACATACATTGTCTGCATACAGATGAGGTGATTGCGATTGGTCATGAAGAAAAAGAAAAAGAAAAAGTTATAGGGGATTATTTCAAAAACCACATTGGCTCTGCAACTCCGAGATCGATGACCATCAATTGGCAATCCCTAGGCTATATCCTGCATGACCTCTCAGACCTTGAAGCACCTTTCGCCCACGAAGAGGTTCATAATACAATAAATGCCATGCCCTCTGACAAAGCTCTAGGTCTGGATGGTTTCACAGGTGCCTTCTTTAAAGCATGCTGGGGAATTATTAAAGATGATGTTATGGCTGCCATAAATAGCCTATTCACAATGAACGCCCAGGGATTTGAGTGGCTCAACACGGCATGCATCGTACTGCTGCCCAAAAAAGCGGACGCAATGCGGGTCACCGATTTTAGGCCAATTAGCCTCATCCATAGCATTGCGAAGATCTTCTCCAAATTGCTAGCTAACAGGTTGGCCCCTTGGCTGAACTCCCTAGTCTCCAATTGCCAGAGCGCATTCATAAAAAAGAGAAGCATCCATGACAATTTCCTTTATATTCAAGGAGCAGTGCGAAAGCTACACAGGCAGAAGATACCGGCATTATTCATGAAATTGGACATCCACAAAGCTTTCGACACGGTGAATTGGGGGTACTTGCTAGAGGTCCTGCAGGCGCTAGGCTTCAGGCCACATTGGCGTGAATGGGTTTCTATCCTATTCCGGACGTCCTCCTCGTCTACGCTGCTCAATGGGTGACATGGTCCCAGCTTCAGCCATGCCAGAGCAGTCCGGCAGGGAGATCCACTTTCACCCATGCTCTTCATTCTGGCCATGGACCCGCTACAGCGCTTACTTGATCAGGCAACCCAACATGGGATACTCACCCCCTTACCCCTTACGGCGGCAAAATGGAGGACCTCCATGTATGTAGATGATGCGGCTATTTTCATCAACCCAAAATTAGAGGATGTAGAAGCTCGCAAAATTATCCTCCAAGCCTTTGGCAGCTCCGTGCATCAAATCCGGTGTGAAAATATAGACCTTGACCATGTCCTGTCACTCTTTACTGGTACCAGGGGTGCCTTCCCCTGCAAGTATCTAGGGCTGCAACTCCACACCAGATCACTTTAGAAAGTCCATGTCCAACCTCTCATTGAGCAAATTCAGCAAAGGTTGCCCAAATGGAAAGGGCGATGGTTGAACAAAGCGGGACGCCTTACACTAGTCACTTCGGTCCTCTCCTCCATGCCAACCTACCACCTCATGGTGTTTCCCTTGGCAGCATGGGCTAGAAGGAAGATCGTTCCTTTGGAAGGGGGAAGACAACACAAATGGCAGACACTGCTTGGTCAACTGGCCAACATTTACCAGACCCAAAGACCTAGGAGGTCTGGGGGTGCCTGACCTTGACAGATTTGGAAGAGCTCTCCGGTTACGCTGGCTGTGGCAAGAATGGGTGGAGGATTCCAAGCCATGGCTAGGCTCTGAACTCCCATGTAGTGATGTGGATCGCCTCCTTTTCAACGCTTCGATCAAAATTTCTTTGGGTGATGGCGCAAAGACTCGCTTCTGGCACCACAATTGGTTAGAGGGGGAAGCTCCAAGGTACCTAGCTCCAAACCTATTTCGGCTTGTTTCAAGAAAGAACCGATCGGTGCAACATGAACTCTGGAACAAAAATTGGATGTGTTCGCTAAGGGGAAAGATCACCTCTGCTGTCTACATTGAAGAATTTGCGTCCCTTTGGATACGAATTTAGGATGCCCATCTGCAGCAGGGCGTTCGGGACTCCGTCACCTGGCGATGGACCCTGGATGGGGTTTACTCCACTCGTTCAGCTTACCGAATCCAATTTCAAGGTTCATTCCAATTTTTCCGTGTTAACATAATCTGGAAAGCACAGGTAGAGAACAAATGCAAGATCTTTGCCTAGATTCTAGTGCAGGACAAAATTCTCACGGCACAAAACCTACAAAAGAGAGGGTGGCCACATCAAGATCACTGCATGCTTTGCAACGGGTCCTTAGAAACCGCCCTACACCTTTGTTTGTGCTGCCCATTTGCAAAGGAGGTCTGGGACCAAATCCTCTCTTGGGAGAACTTCAGTGTGCTGCAGTCACAGCCTCAGGGGACCCCGTCAAGATCAGAGCATGGTGGGAAGAAGCAGGCAAAAAAGTGCCAACCACCGAGCGCAGACGGCTTAATGGGGTAGTGATCTACATATTTTGGAATATTTGGAAAGAGAGAAACATGAGTTTTTTTAACAATACCGCAGAGACGGTGCCACAAGTGGCCACAAGAATCAAGGAGGACATAGAGCAAAGGAAGAGGGCTTTCGCTTACACTTAGCAATCTCCCTTCTCTAACCGCAAGGAATGTGTTTTCGTGGTGTTTTCATGCGCACCTTGGATCCTTAATACCCTTTTCGGAGTGTCTTCCTCCTTGTATATAAACCATCTTTTTCTATCTTAATTGAAAGGCATAGCTCTTGCCATTGTGTTAAAAAAAAAAGCTCACAACAGCTCGTGAAGTTGTTGGTAAAACCGTACCAAACATGACCGAAGCTTGCCTCAATTCTTGTAAAATCTGTGACCACATAATCAGTTTCAACAATTGCATCATCATCCAGGCATCATGCCCCTTGCCTGTATCTGTATGGTGTCTCTTCCAGCGGAATAAAATTTTTGACAGAATCTTCCAGCAGAATAAAATAACAGGAGCAGAAAGAAACATTACAATTCTTTTTTAGCAGATAGAAACATTACAGTTTTGATTACAAGAGGAACATAATAAACTGTTGTTCAACCCAAATAGGAAACAGAGAGTACTCTCTCCGTTCCAAATTATGAGTCGCTTTGACTTTTTTGGTTCATCTATTTTGCTATGTACCTAGACATATTATTATATCTAGATACGTAGCAAATTGGATATACCAAAAAAAGTAAAATCGACTTATAATTTAGAACGGAGGGAGTAACGAAGATGACAAAAGGACCTGTTTAAGGCACCGGTCACTAGGATGTGCCAATTATGCAGATACCAAATTGTCATCCTTTATCTGGTTTCCTTGACTGTTCAGATGCTACCTGCACTTTTAGTCCTTCCTGCCCTGAGCAGATTTTGAAGTCCCAGCATTTGTGCTCTTCTGATGGCACATCATTTTCCTAATGATCTCGTCAACTTCTGGAACATATGCTGTCAGTGGCGTTTCGTCCTTTAGAAGCTTAACAGCAAACTCGATGCACGGGTCTGGCGCGGAGACAGTAGACACTGATGCCAGAGCAGATTGTGCTGTTGAAGTATCAAATTTGTCAGCTCCATCTTCTAGATCGAAGCCTGGGATTATTGCAGGATCAAACTTAGTATGGTTCTCTTTGGCTTCATAAAGACTGATAACATCAGTTGTCGTCATAAGACCATCGACAACTGCATCTTTACTCTTCTTGAAATCAATCGAAATGTTATTCATGAGTGTGTCATTTGCTGGGACCGGGACTGGGACACCACTCTGCTTAGAAGCATATTCATCTGCATCTGTACCACATTGCTCCTTGGATTTTGATGATGTATAAGATTTGGGCACACGGAGATGCTCAGCAGCATATGTATCTGCTGCATTGTCCTGGGCCTTGTCTAAATTAGCAGGAGCAGACTGGTTACTTGCATCCCTTCCACCTCCAACACTCTTCTTTCCCTTAGCTCTCTTATTTTTCACGCACAACGACTTGGCACCTCTATGAGTTCTTTTCATCTTCTTCGAGTCAACAGCCAGATCATTCCGACGTGCCCTTTCCACGTTTATGAAGTTAAACCCAAGCAGTTCTACCCACGGTACAGAATTCTTTCTCCTTTGCCGGGCTGAACGCTTTCTGCGCTTCATAGACTGCACAATCATGGTGATGTCTAGTTTTGCTCTAGGGTCTTGTTGGTTCGTTGAATGACCATCTGCAATTTCCTTATCCCACTTTTCTTGTTTCTTCTTGTCTAATTTCTTGCTCAAGTTACTACTGTCTACAGTTCCTTGCCTTGCCCGTTGTGAGTAGCACCTAGTAGGAGCTGTATTAACCAATTTCTTTGGTGATTCCACAGGCCTGCCAGATATTTCCGTGGCTGGTGTTAGTTTTACCTCAGGTTCAGTATCTTTCTTTGCTCCTACCAAAAAAAGTAAACCAACTCCTAATCAGTCACACGAAGGGAAATATGTTCACAAAATGGTATGCATGCAAATTGCAAAAAGATCTTACAATGTATTACTCCATCCATCTTAAAAAGATCACAATTCTAGCTTTCTATCAAGCCTATCTATCTCAACTTTGACTAAATATATAAAAAAATATTATTATGTTACCTAATAATTATAATTAGATTCACCATGAAATATATTTTCACTATATACCTATTGGAGTCATAAATATTAATAATATTTTGTATAAACTTAGTCAAATCTAAACAAGTTTGACTCAATCCACACCCAAAATTGCACTCCTTATTGGAACGAAGGTAGCACTAACAAGAGGCTCTAACTCTGAAGAGACGTGCTAGAAAAAATAACTCTAGATCTCACAAAACTATAAATATCTAACACTCATTTGCTAGACTGTAATATCAGTGAAAATAATAACCATTAGATGGCCCTAAAAAATAATAACCATTAGATGTGTCGGTGTTTTGTAAACCGGACTAGTAAATTTATACGATTGCCACGCTGCTCTAGGAAGACGATGGTAGCATCCAAAAAACACGAGGATTTATACTGGTTCAGGTCGGAGCCCTACGTCCAGTCTCAGAGATGATTGAGTGCGTGTTCCTCATTTGAATGCTCTAAAGTTCTTACGATGGGGGTGCAAGAATGATGGAAAAGGTATGAGAGCTAGATCCAGGAGATGGACTGCCTGAAGTGAAGCCTCGGGAGCCCTACTACAGAGTGAATGTCTTGAAGATGATGATGATAATAATGCCCTGACTGCCCTTATATAGAGTTTGGGGCCAGTGCATGTACAAAGAAGGAGGTTTTCCCGACCGAGGGGTCGTGAGCCTGAGGGAGGGGCCTAGTTAACTTGGCTTGCAAGCTACGCCGTCTTGTGGTGCACGTCTGGGCGTGACTGTCATCATGGTCTTGTGCCCACATAGAGGTAAGGTGTGGCGTGGTGCTACTATGCTGGCCATGGCAGCATGGTTGTGGTTCGCTAGCCGTCCTGTGCGATATGGCCTCTGTCGTGGTCTTCGTCATCATCTCCTGATGTTCTAGGGGCGCCGTACAGGAGTTGGTGGTCGTTCTCAGGTCGCCGAGCATCTGGATAGCTTGTGGAGTAGGAGGCCACGATCCCGAGCTCCGAGGTCATGGCTCCCATTGGTTTTGATAGCTTCTAAGTCAAGGCCTCCATAGTGGATCCCGTCCCGTAGTGGGTAGAATCGTACATGTGTCTTGTTGTACAATATTTGGATGGTGGGTCGTCGTACTGGCAGTCACCGCTGCGCGGTGTTGTCTTGTCTGTGCTGCATAGCACCGAGATGGCGTCTGACTGGACCAAGGTGACCATTGTCCCCTCGGTCCTTGCGGGGTCAGTGTGGCATGCTTACTCCTATCAGAGCAGACACGCTTGGCTAGGCTTGACCTCTCCCCTTTCCTCCTAGGGGTCGGGACGGTGGAGAGGTCATGAGCCTCTTGTGCGTCGTGCGGCTAAGGCAGATGGGAGGGGTCATGGCTGACCCTGGCCTTGGCGTTTGGCCTGGTTCACTTGGCTCAACTAGGCCTCGGTCGTTCGGGCCTTCGCTAGCTGATGCATAGCAGGTCGCTCGGCTTGCTAACTAATCGGTGCCTTGAGACACCCAGGGATCATAACCCCGATATTAGCCCCCAAGTATTTTGGCGATCACAAAGGGATCGTGAAATCGCTGAGATGTGTGCAGGTCGAGTGCGGGTTCATAGTCATGGCTTGTTCGAGCTTTGTCGCTCGATCCCTTGGCGGGCTGGTGCGTTCAATGCGGTAGGTGGCCGTTATGCTCCACTCCGTTAGGACACCCTAACAACGTGTTATGCGACTATTGAGCCTGCCATGTTAGTGTGTTGCGTATCAAGGTTCATGACCCAGGCAGGCCCGAATGGTCTCGTCGACACTGTACCGGCCCTGCCTTTGTGAGGGTCTCAATTTCCCTAACCTCACGCAGGTATCTAACTTTGGTTGTGACCTCCCATGGCTTGCCACATGGTGCGGGGGTCTAAGGCTGCTCAGTCTGCCCTTAGGCCTATAAATAGGGGCCTTTCTACCATCTGAAGCACCTTCAACCATGACTATGAACTATTCTTTCACCTCTGAGCGGTTAAATGCTGAGAGAATGAGGAGATGAGGGATAAATGTCTAAGGAGAACCAGTAGCTCTCGTTGTGCACCCACTAGGGGCTATGCACAGTGACTGGAGACTAGAGGTGTCCCTTCATCGTCTGGTGCTAGAAGGGGACTTGCGAATAGGGGAGGATGAGATGCCATGGAGGCTGGCTCCATTATCATGCAACCTTGTTTTTTTCCTATGCCTGAGTGGCTCAGGTACCCGTGATGGCCATTGATCAAGGGAAGGTTCGCCCCTCTGCCATGAGTCATTATAGTGTGTAAGCAGCGAGTCGGTTCTCCAGAAAGAACGTCTGTCGCTCCCTGGCCATTGAATGATGGATCCAGGGCATCGTTCGTCACTATGCCCTGTTGTGGCATCGTGACAACGTGGCAAGATGTTCTGCGCTGGGGGCCATTTCATCCTTCTCTTCTCCCCACGCTCTTTAGTTTCAGGGGGTCATGATGCTACCAGGGAGCCTTCAAGGTACTATTTTCCACCTTGTCTGACCATGCTCGTAGCTCGTACCCTTGGTGGCATCGTCCTCACGGTGGTGTTGGGCTTTTTCCTTTCTTGCCTCCGTGGCTTGAACGCTCGTGTAATGCCCATTCATATGGGATGTATTTTTTGAACGCTGTATCCCTCCCTCGAGGTCGTGCTGAGCCCTCAGGCCACAAGGTCCGATTGTTGGGCCTTGTTTCTGAAGTCGAGACTTCCGAGTGGGCTGTCGACCTTCCTTACCATGGGATGAAGAGGGCAACCTCAGCTGGAAAGCCCTCGCTTCATTTGTGCTTTGACCTTATTGGGCCCAAGTCTCCCTGTTTGCTAATTGGGTTATGACCTTGTTCTCGAGCGGTAGCGTGATCGTGGGGTGTTTCCTTATAGCCAAAAGTTGATACTCTAGCTCGAGCAGGCCTAGACCATGCGTGCTTGGATCATGGTAGGTTTTTTTAAACACGGGGTTTGTCACTGCCTTATGAATAAGGCATCATCACATCCTAGGGCACCCGAATGACCGTCCGTGAGCTAACCTTGGCTGGTCCAGTGACTTCAAGCCATGGCTCTGAGATCTTGGAGGAGCTCATCATGCGGACATAAGCTTTGCTCTTTTAGGGATCTCTGGCATCCTCATGGGGTCGCGGTGGCCTATTTTGGATAGTTTTGGTTTTTTCCCCATGTGGGGAGAGGCATGTCCACCATAACCACATGGTCGGAGTGGTGTACCTCATCAGGGTCAATGGGTAATTTGAGCGGGAGCCAATATCCTCCCTAATCGATGTGGAGTTCGGCTATGCCTCGTCGAGAGATGTCTCATAAATCATCGGCTGTCAAATCCATCGGTCCTCGACCGCCTCCGTAGCGGTCAGAATGCAAGATGCCTCTCCCTCGAGGAGGTCAACCCGGGCGACTTCAAAGCGAACGACTCGAACATAAAAAGAGATGGTCATGTGGCTCCGCACTACCGATTAGAGATGTGGGGCCCATCTTCTTCCTGCTCCTATCCCTTTGTGGCCTCAAGCCCTTCTAAGGACCAACTAAAGAGATGGATTCCTAAATACGATGTGGGGTCATGGATGCAGCGGGTCGTTTCGCATGCGTGATCGCAAGGGCTTGTCGCGCCTTGGGTCGCTACGTGTCTTAATGGCGACCGCCTTGGCCCGAAGCGAGTAAAGATTGCATAAGAAATTAAAGAAATGGACAAAAGGGGTGGAGGTCTTATGTGCCATCTGCCTATTGCTTCTTGGTTCATCGCCCTTCATCTCATTCTACTAGGACCCCTCCTGCCTATGATCTTTTTATAAAAAAGGTTAGTTGGCTAATTTGTGGTGATAGGGGTGTTAATATGCATTTGAGATGTGAGATTAAGGATAGAATCTGCGTAGCTGCTCGATGTTCCATGAGTTGGTGTAGATCTCACCAGCATTATTCATGAGCTGATAGGATCCTGGGTGGATGATTTCAGCAATGATGAAGGGTCCTTCCTAGGGCAGCGTCATCTTATGCACATCCTTGGTGGTTTGGATCCGCCGTAGGACAAGGTTGCAAACCTAGAAAGCTCATTCTTGGATGTTCTTGTTGTGGTACCTTCGTAGTGCTTGCTTGTATCTCACGGAGCGGAGGAGGGTTGTCTGACAAGCTTCGTCCAACTGGTCGAGTGCATCTTGTTGATCCTTCTTCACTTTGACTTTGTCGTACTCCAGGACTCATGGCGCTCCATGGTCGAGGTCGGTTGGTAGAACGGCCTCGGCGTCGTATACCATGAAGAACGGGGTGAAACCAATGGATCGGTTTGGAGTTGTCCATAGGCCCTAGAGCACGGTTGGTACCTCCCCCACCCATCGTCCCATGAACTTGTTGAGCCTATCGAAGATGCGGGGTTTGAGGGCCTAAGGTATCATGGCATTTGCATGCTCTACTTGGCCATTGGTTTGTGGGTGAGCGATAGAGGCCTAGTCGAGTCGAATGCCATAGTCATCGTAGAATCAAAGAAATTTCTTCCTAGTGAAGAGTGTGCCGTTGTCAGTGATTATGGAGTTTGGGACTCCAAATTTGTATACGATGTTGAGAAAGAACTCCACCACGTCTTTAGATCTTACTCTTGTTATGGGTTTTGCTTCGATCCACTTGGTGAACTTATCGACTGTCACCAGAAGGTGGGTGTAGCCCCCCGAGTGCTTTCTTGAAGAGCAGATCGAGCCCCAGGTCACGAGGGGCTATGTTAATGGGATGGTTTGGAATTCTTGCATGGGCAAATGTGTCTATCACGCATAGAACTGGCATCCCTTGCAACTTCGTATGATCTATTGAGCGTTTGCGACCGCCGTGAGCTAGTAAAAGCCTTGCCAAAAGACCTTCCCGACCAGCGTTCTAGGCACCGTGTGGTGGCCATAGGTCCCTATGTGGGCCTCTTGTAGGAGTCGCTGCCCCTCCTCTTATGAGATGCATCTCTAGAGAATCCCTGAGGTGCTACACTTATAAAGGATGTTTCCTATGATCATGTAAGATTTACTGTGCCTCGCTAGGCGTCGCACTTCTGTTAGGTCATTAGGTAAATTCCCCCACACTAGGTATTCTATGAAGGGCGTGCTCTAGTCTGATCGGGCATCCACCATTGCTTGCCCCTGAGTCGCGGTGGTGTTCAACTGGTAGGGTGGGCTCCGCTTTGCCAGCCATGCCTATCGGTTTGTCATGTGGCTGAAGAGCTCGCACCAATGGTTTGTGCACGTCATTAACGAACACTCCTAGGGGGTAGGTCCCTGACTTGATGCGATCTTGGCCAAGGAGTTAGCGGCCAGGTTGTCCCATCTGAGGATGTGGTGTAGTTCTAGCCCATCAAATCTTTCTTTGAGTTTCCAAACTTTGTCATAGTAAGCCGCCATCTTGCCGTCATTACATGAGGCTTCTTTCATGACCTGACTGACAACTAGCTCTGAGTCTCCTCTGATGAAGAGGCGGTGAGCGCTGAGCTCAGAGGTGATTTTGAGGCCATGGATGAGGGCTTCATACTCTATGATGTTATTGGTACCCCATAAGTGCAGTCAGATGGCATACTCCATGTCATCTCCTATTGGGGAGATTAGGACGACCTTGGCCCCCATGCTCATGGCCATGAGCGACCCATCGAAATATAACGTGCAGTATTCCTGGTAGGTCAGGGGTGGGGGCGTCTACACTTTGGTCCATTCAGCGATGAAGTCCACGAGGACTTGCAATTTGATTGCTGTTCTTGGGACATATGTGATGTGGTAGCCCATGAGCTTGGTTGCCCATTTGACCATGCGACCAGAGGCATCATGGTTTTGGACCACGTCTCCGAGTAGGGCCAAAGCCATGACCACGTTGGGGTGTCCCTCAAAGTAATGTAGCAGCTTTTCACTTGGCAATGAGGATGGCATAAATAAGATTCTGGATCTACGGGTAACGCACCTTAGTGTCCGAGAGTACCTCGCTGATGAAGTATACTGGCCTCTGGATCTTGTGGGAGTGCAAATTCTCTTATCGCTCGATGATGAGTGCCACGTTGACCACCTGAGTGGTTGCGGGGATGTAGAGGAGGAGTGGTTCTCCCTTCTCGGGTGATAACAGGGTCAAAGTCGTTGCTAGGAATGCTTTGAGCTTCTCGAAGGCCTCCTATGCTTAGGCCATCTAGGTGAACTGATTAGCCTTTTTTAGGATCTTGTATAGTGGCATGCCACACTCCCCTAGCCGTGAGATGAAGCAACTAAGAGAGTCTAGGCAACCCATGAGTTTCTAGACTCCCTTTAGGTTCATGATGGGGCCCAGATTCTCGATCGCTGTGATCTTCTATGGGTTGGCTTCAATGCCCCACTCAGAAATGGTGAATCCGAGGAGCTTTCCCTTGGGGACCACAAAGATGCACTTTTTGGGGTTGAGCTTGATCCTAAATTCTCTAAGGCGAGTGAAGGCGGCCTCCAGATTGCTGACCAGCTGGTCATCCTTCCTTGACTTCATGACGATGTCGTCTATGTAGACTTCCATGACTTCCCCGGCAAGCTCGTTGAGGCATCGGTTCATGCATCTTTGGTAGGTGGCTCCTATGTTCTTGAGCCCAAATGGCATGGTGATGTAGCAGTAGGCGCCAAATGGGGTGATGAAGGAAGTTGCGAGCTGGTCGGCCTCCTTCATCATGATTTGGTGATACTGTGAATATGCATCCTAGAAGCGTAGGGTTTCGTAACCTGTGGTCGAGTCAACCACCTGATCGATTTGCGATAGTGGGTAGGGTACCTTTGGGCATGCCATGTTCAAGTTGGTGTAGTCCACGCACATCCTCTAGGTTCCGTTCTTCTACCAGACCAGGACTGGGTTAGCGATCCATTCTGGGTGGAAGACTTCCTTGATGAATCCTGTCGCTAGGACCCTAGTGATCTCTTCTCCAATGGAGCGATCCATTCTGGGTGGAAGACTTCCTTGATGAATCCTGTCGCTAGGACCCTAGTGATCTCTTCTCCAATGGCCCTTCACCTTTCCTCGTCGAAGCAATGGAGGTGTTGTTTGACTGGTTTGGCTACGGGCAAGATATTGAGGCTATGCTTGGTGACCTGCCTCAGGATTCCTAGCATGTTAGAAGGTTTCCATGCAAAGATGTCCTGATTTTAGAGCAGGAAGTTGATGAGCTCATGCTCTTGTCAATCAGAAAGGCCGCAACTGATCCAAATGGTTTTGCTGGTGTCTTTGGGGTTGATCTGCACCATCTTGGTGTCCTTTGTGGGTTTGAAGGCTCCTGTGGATTACTTCCTTGTGTTGGATTCAGGTGCGACCTCGGTCACAGTATCCTAGATGGTTTGGAGTTCTGAGGCTCGGCTCATGGACACCGTGATGCTAAGGTTTTCCTCCTCATAGGAGTGCACCTGGTGTAGCTCACCACTTACAGTGATGGTTCCTCGAGGACCAGGAAGTTTGAGCTTGAGGTAAGCGCAGTTAGGGACGGCCATGAATTTTGCATAGTATGGCCAGGCTAGAATGGCTTGGTAAGTGCTTGGGCAGTCCATTACTTCAAAGTCGAGTGTCTCCGTGCGGAAGTTCATTCGTCCTCCAAATGTAATGGGTAGGGCAACATGCCGAGAGGAGAAGCTTGTACTTCGGGTACAACTCTGTAGATGGGGGCACTTGTGGGCCGTATCGCCGCTCTAGAGAGGCCCATAGCATCGTACATCCATGAGTATAGGACATTGAGTCTGCCCCTATCCATCAACACTTTAGTGAGGCGCGTTCTGCCGATTACCATGCTGACAACGAGGGGGAACCTTCCTGGTGGCTGAATGTGGTTGGCATGATTGGACCTATCGAAGGTGATCGCTGCTTCTGACCATTTCAGATAAGTCGGGGCAGCTCTGGCTTGAGCTGCGGTCATGTTGATCTCCTTCTCTGCTGGAGTCTTCTTTCACTTTGACTCATCAGTGGATGGTTCGCTAACGGATGGTATCAACCGTCTTGTTATGGCAGGTTCCCAGGCATGGCTACTAAAAGCCGTTCCATGAGTCTGTTCACTATGGGCCAGGGGGTCCTGGTCTCCAAAACAGAGGGCCTGGCCGTGACCTACGGCGAGGGAGGGTGCCGGCCCTTCCGTCATGATGAGCTCTTCCACGATAGAGATATCATAGTTAGTTGTAGGCCTTATAGCTAATATAGCTTAAGCTAAGGTTTCAAGTAGACACATCAAAGTGCAACACAATTGGAACATTATGAATATGGATAAAAACATATATATTAATTGGTAAATCTATTACGAGCTAAAAATTGTAGACTATAGCTGATATGTTAACATGTGGATAGAGATATCATAGTTAGTTGTAGGCCTTATAAGATTCTAATCCGTAAAGAAGCATAGGCTGATGGAATAGTATACATAACAAAAACAATGAAAAACACTAATAAGAGTATATACATTAATGTATCAGAACATAATGTTACGCTCTACTCAAATAGAAACACTAGGTACATGATCCCACAAAGATAGAAAAGATTTATAGAAGGCTTAGCCACATAGATATGTATTCTTGAAGCAGAACGCTACTAACCTCCACAACTGAACTTTGCCATGAAATTCCTTCCCCAACCTCTTTGAATCTTCATTCCTCTTTGTTTTTAGCAGCTTATTAAATTAACCTTCACTACAAAAGTAAAATAAAATGATATAATAGAATAAAAAAAGAATCTAAATGAGGAAATAGTACAAGAAACTTCTATTCCAACCACAAATGGATATTTGTCTTGGATTTTTTAAGATATACTTTAATTGGCGTAGTTACATTTTTAGGTTTTTTTTGATATAGAATCATGACATTTCTTTGTCACCAAAGCGAGTAGTAATATGACAGAACATATACATTTAATAACTATATATGAAACATGCATATAGTACGGCTTTTACAAGGACAAACAAGCCTGGACTACACAGTAGCAAAGAGAGGAAAACAATTTTTATTCAAACATCAATTGTAGTTTAACTCAATAGCTAGCTAGCTTAAAATAAACAACATTCATAATGATGGATATAAAAAAACATAACTCAATAGCAAATAGTTTTTCCATGGATAGGTACTTTAAAGAGGTAAAAAGTGTACAATTATTTTCTGAATATTATGGACATGGCCATCACGTCAGTACTGTATATATACATTCTTTGATCATATAGTTGCATCTAAACTATCATAGACACCATGATTATGATAACTATCATTTTTATGGTTTTCATGAGTATCAACTACTTGACTCCAAGGACCAATGCTATCATAATAATCGGCAGGAGATTTTGTAAATAAGATCATTGGCAACAAGGACAAACAAATTAAAAATAAACTAATGAGAATAACTTGTCAATTATGAGATGCTTATTTAGTGGATGGGTTGTTTCTAATTAAACAAGAAACAACAATGTGCACAAATATTAGAGCTTTTACAAATAAAAGAAACAATTCCTTTGAAATAATATGAAATACCCACAATAGACAAGGGGCCTTTGCACACCTAATTTAAGTGGAACTCTTTGACTTCAGAAATCATGATGATACCATTTTGAATCTGAGACATTCTGACCTCTCAACAATACATGAGGTGTACAGTGCATGCAAAAGCAAGATACCATCAGTCTCACTAGGAAATCATAAGGAAAGGGCGCATCTTCCTGCATGCTACATCTCTAGCACTCCTCCCACTGTAGAGTTCACTGCCTATGACTTGTTTGGTTCACTCCTGACTTTTGCCACACCGCACGACACACCTTCAACATGCTTTCGGTTCATTGCCTAAACATTGGTGTGGCAGACGAATCGTTTGCCACACCTTCGGCATAGCCGCAACAGCCGTGTGGTGAGCGCTGGGATTGACTAGACAACTACAATATCCATTGTTGCCAACAACCTAGATCCCCAAATCCACTGCTCAAATGGCTATTCTAGTACCCAGATCCATTGTGTACGGCCCTCCCACCGCATGATATTATAAATAATAAATATTATCACTAATACATGAAAAGTAATGAAATTGGAACTTACCAAATGAGTGCGCCGATATATGAGAGCAAGATTGCTCAGATTTCAACTAAGATCAGGATGCCTCTATGATGAGTTCTAGGAGTGTAGATCCGATGAGTTGGATTCCTTAAGGACAAGGGAATTAATGATTACTTGCTATAACTTGATATTTAGTCGGATCCAAAAAGTAGCTGAAATATCTAAGGGTGTAATAAGGATTATGTTATATAAATAGAAGATGATAAGGATTCCCCTTCTCGCAGTCCAAGTGAACCATTTATATTAGGGATATGAGAGAGGCATCAATCTTTGCATCTATGCAATAAATGTAGAAATAAGGGGGGCATATGTAAATTGGTAGCTAGTTGTTTTCATATTGTATTCTTCTAGATAGAAAGGCAACTTTCTCGAGTCACGTCACACCAATCGTAAAGTTATAAGAATGAGTCACATGTCACATGCTACATGGTCCCCACGAGCCTAACCATCAACACATTTGTCTCTCCTAAGAGGCATAAGGCTTTTCCCTCGACACACATTTATCGTGCCTCTAGTGTGCCACCTTGGATGCCAATGTGAGCAAGGTCTGATCCTTGAGGACATTGAGTTTTCACTTGTTGTCATACATACAATGTTCATGGTGGCAAGACACTTCATTCATAGATGCTCCATGTAGGTCACATTCACATCCTAATTGACATTAAGCCTTAGGACCAAGTTACTAGATTAAAACCACCATCTCCTCAGAGAACCAACCAAACCATATTTTGGATTTCATCCAAGTTCCCATCTAGACCATTCGTCCTTAACCATAAAGATCCACTAACCTTGAAGAAGTCTAAGATGCTATTGACTGTTAGCACACGATTGACATACTAGTTTTACACTTTATAGAGGTTGCACACTTTTACCATGAGTCAGAATCCTCCATCATCAATGTCACATCTGGCCCAATTTAGAATTTGGTCCATAGTGGCCTATGCGCATGTTAATGAGATATTGTGGAGAGTTTAGTCCCACCTTGGTTGTTAAAGGTGGGATAGACCACCATATAAGGCTTTTAGAGTCCATCCCACCATCCCCAGGTTAATTCTTTTACGCGAAGCGAGGACGAAAGCATAAGTGGGATGGTGGTAGGTGTGGTTCGCTTAGCGTGCAGAGTAGATCTAAGTTGTTTGGACTCTGGGGCGTTACAAATGGTATCAGAGCCAAACTTTATGGCCATAGGCGCGTGCGGGTCAGGACCGTGGACATGGGGTCCATTACGTGTGTAGGCCCTACGGGGTGCACGGCATGGCACATGTGCTGACACTGGATGTACGGTCGCGTGTGCTAAGAAGGAATGTTCCTGGTCATCGTTTGCCTAGTTGTGGGTGTGTTGGGCTGACGAGGACGTCGGTTCCTTTGAGGGGGTGTATGTCACATCTGGTCCAATTTGGAATTTGGCCCATAGTAGCCCATGCGTATGTTAATGAGATATTGTAGAGAGTTTAATCTCACCTTGATTGTTAAAGGTGGGATAGACCAACATATAAGGCTTCTAGAGTCCATCCTACCATCCCCAAGTTAATCCTTTTATGCAAAGCAAGGATGAAAGTGTAAGCGGGATGGTGGTAGGTGTGGTTCGCTCAGCGTGTAGAGTGGATCTAAGCCATTTGGACTCTGGGGCATTACAATCAAGGATGCCAAATTGTATATCTTTAAGGACAAGTACGCTAAGTTCAAGGTGATGGATGTAGAGAGTGTGCCAGATATGTTCCACCTCCTTAATTTCATTGTCAATGAGTTGAGGGCTTTGGGCTTCTGAAAGCCCTAGTTTGGTTTTAGCTAATTGATGAAACCTAAGTGTACTAACCCTTGTCATTAATGATGTATATGAGCTAGGTTGGTACACACCAAGTGGTGGAGCTAAGATGATGATAATGGTGATGGTGGTGACCAAATTCAAGATCAAGTGCTCCAACTTGGAAAAGAAGAAAGAGAAAAACAAAATAGGCTCAAGGCAAAGGTATAATTGATAGGTCCATTTTGTTTTACCACTCAAGATACCATAGAGGGTGTGAGTGGGTTTAGGATAGATAACCGTACTATTAAGAGGGGCAATCTCGACACAAATATGGTTATCTAAGTGCCACTAGGTGATTTAACTCCAAGCATTTGCATTAGGACCTAGTGAGTGCTAACATCCCTTGGAAAAACATGTTTGTGAAATGCTAACTCACATGCACAAGTGACTAAATTTGATGGAGTTAACACATTTGTGCAAGGGATGAAGTTGGAGAAGAGAAAAGGGTCACAGAGGTGACCAGACTCTACAACCAGATGCACCGGGCGAGTCCGGTGCCTAACACTAGGCTAGGCCAGTGGCTCTGGCTCGACCAGACGCTGGTTAGGGGGGCATGACCGGATGCGCCCTAGCACTGTTCATCGGTGGGCAACACATGCAGCAGCATGACCGGACGTGTTTGGTTTAAAAAAATTATCTCTAGACCTCTCTATATCATGATCAGACGCTGGTGGCTAGCAAGTTTGGTCATGGAGCTATTCGTCCGGTGCGATGGCATCAGCGCGCGTGTTGGAGCCATTGGGTGCCAATGGCTAAGTTCAAATGGTAACTACACGTGACATGTTTTGGTGGACCGAACGTTGCAACTGGACACGTCGGGTCATTGTCTGCGTGTCTGATCACCACGCAGACAACCCATCAAGGGGGCCAACGGGTATGTTGAGTGTTGGGGCTCTATAAATAGATGTTGGACGGCTCTTGGTCACCCTCTTAGACATTTTGATCATTGATACATCCTTGTGAGCTAAGAAAAACACCTTCCACTCATCTCCATCATAGATTCATCATCTTTGTGAGATTGGGAGTGATTCTAGTGCATTTGCCTCAAGTTTGAGCATCTAGTGGCACTAGTGATCGTGTGAGCTGCAAGATTTCTTGTTACACTTGCTGGTTGCCGCCACCTTGATGGCTTGGAGCGGTGGAGGAGCTTTGGCATGAGTTGGTGATTGTTCGTGGCCATCTCCCGATGATCTTGTGAGGGTTCTTGACCTTTTTTCGGCGAAGAGACAAAAGGTACTCTAGTAAATTATTCGTGTCATTGAGTTCCCTCATTTATGTTTGGTTCTTGCGGCACCCATTTGTTGGGCTAGGCTTGTGAATGCCTATTAGCTTGCTAAACCACCAAGTGAACGGTCGACACAACGGGGACTAGCGTGCCAGCATGCACGTGAACCTCAGGATAAAAATTGTGTGTCATTGACTCCTTGGATTTCACTTGGTTTTCATTGGTATTCTTATTGATCATCTCTTGCCATGATCGGTATATTCATCTCCACTCCTTGTATTTATATTCCTAGTGATGTCTTGTGTAGAGGTAGTTTGTATAGCTAGTGTAGCTTAGCCTTAGTTGGTAATCTAGTTGTAATTAGATAGCTCACTAGTTTAGTATTGTAGATACTTAGTCATTGTGTGCCTAGAAGATTATAATCAACTAGAATTGAGTGGTTAGGTGGCTTGCAACCCTTGTGTAGATCTAGAGCAAAAAGCTTTGCTTTCTAATTGTGTAACTAGTTGCTCTAGTATTTCGTAGAAATTTTTAAAGGCTATTCAACCCCCTCTAGCCATTGAGGACCTTTCAAGTGGTATCCATGACATGGTCACCATTTGAATCAAGGCTTAACAACCTTCATTGCAAAAGATGGCCCAAATTGTGTTCAACCATGTTGGGGGCAAGCCACTGTTCTTTGATGGCACATCATATGATTATTCAAAGAGAAAGATGAAGATGTATTGGGTTCAATCAATGATAAGGTTTAGGATGCGATAGAGAATGATTTTGTGATTCTTGATCCCACAAATCCAACCCCAAGAGAGCTAGAGAACAAGCAATGCAACACTATGGCCCTAAACACCATTTATAATGTAATTGATCCAAAAGTGTTTGAGCAAATCAAAGATCTTGAGAGAGCACATAAGGTTTGGAAAAGATTAGAAGAAACATATTAGGGTACACTGGTGGTCAAGAGTTCCAAGCTCTATATATCCTCAAAGACAAGTTGACAAGCTTCAAGATGAAAGATGATGAGAGTATTCTAGAGATGTTCTATAGATTGCAAGTGATCATCAATGACCTCAAGTGTTTGGGTGAGAAGACAAGTGATGAAGATTTCTCACATTGATTCTTGAGAAGCCTACCTCCAAGATTAGAGACATTGAGAACAATTATTGTAAGAGGCGGCTTGAAGGACATAACCCCTAACCAAGTATAAGGTGATGTCATGACCGAGGAGACATACCATGTGGAAAGGGAAGGGGTTGAACAAGATGATGACAAGAATAAGAAAAGTGTAGCATTCAAGGCCACAACATCATCTAAGAGCAATACCAAAGCAAAGAAGGAAGAATCAAGTGGAGATAGTCAATTTAGTGATGATGATGATGATGAAGCTATGGCTCTCTTTGTGCGCAAGTTTGGCAAATTCATGAAGAAGAAGGGCTATGGTACAAGAAAGAGAAGAGAGCACCTCAAGAACAAAGACTATGTGAGAAGATGATGTAGTGCAAGAGCAAGGATCACGTTGTAGCGAATTGTCCCTAAAATAGTGACAATGATTAGGATGAGAAGAAGAAGGAAAAGAAAGAAAAGAAGGAAGCAAAGATGGCCTTCAAGAAGAAGAAGGGTGGATCTTATGTGGTCACATTGGATAGTGATGCTTCTTCCAATGATGATGACTTTAGTGATGATGAGAAGGTCACCTCGAAGAAGGCACTTGCAAGCATTGTAATCAACAACAAGCCTTCTATCTTTGACACTCCATTGACTTGCTTCATGGCTAAGGCCACCAAGGTAAAATATGATGAGAGTGATGGAAGTGAAAGTGAGAGCGATGATAAGGATGAGACCTCCAAGGAGGAACTCATGGACAAGTTGGAACAAGCCAATTCTTATATGGATAAGAAGAGGAAGGAGTGCAAAGAATTGCACAAGAAGGTTCAAGCTCTTAAGCAATCCTTTGATGAGCTCAATGCTACTCATGAGAGGCTAGTTGAAGCCCATGAGAAGCTTGGTAAGGCTCGCACAAAGCTTGAAAAGGCCCACTCCACTCTCCTTAGCCAAGATAAGAAGGAGATTGTTGCAACATGTGACATTAGCCTAACTTTTGATCTAATTAATGCATGTTTCTTTGAGCCTATCATTGTTGCTCCCACTAATCCTTCTTGCAGCACATCCACTTCTACTTCACCTTTCAGTGATGGTTTCACTTGTGATGCCTCACTTATGGTGGAAAATGAGACCCTCAAGAAGGAGGTAAATGAGCTCACTCACGCCTTAGGCAATACCTATGGTGGTGAGGCCCTTCTACTAAAGTGCTTGGTGAAAGGTCCTAAATGGCTAGAGAGGGGTGAATAGCCTAATAAAAATTCTACAAATTACTAGAACAAAATGATTAGTACAACAAATGGTGATAACAAGTTGATAACTACATCAACTATGATTTCTCCCCTCTTCATAGTACAGCTATCAATCCTAAATACACTCACACCCTCTATGGTGTCTTGAGTGCCAAAACAAAAACCTATTTGATACCTTTGCCTTGATCAACACTTGATTTTTATTTTTCTCTTTCTTGTTTTCCAAGTTGGAGCACTTGATCATCTCTTTTGGTCACCATCATCATCATGACCATCATCTAGCTCCATCACTTGGTGTGTACCACCCTATCTCAATCAAAACACTTAATGACAAGGGTTAGTACACTAGGTTTCATCAATTATCTAAAACCAAACTAGGGCTTTCACTTGGGTAACCAAAGGTTTGCTTTCAACAAAGAGGGATTAGGCTATACCCCCAAGAAAGGCAAGGCGGCCTTTGCTACTCCCAAAGCTAGATTTGTGAAGAGGAATGGTCAGTTTTGCAATAGATGCAAGCAAGTTGGACACATAAAGCAATATTGCAAGAACAAGAACACTAATGTATCCTCAATTAAGTTTGATTCTTGTTATTTGCTTACCAAGGGCTCAAGTGGTGTGAAGGCTAAGTTCATTAGTGTACCTATTGTGGGCTCAAAGAAGAAAGCCATTTGGGTGCCCAAGGCCTTAGTTACTAACCTTCAAGAACCCAAGCAAGTTTGGGTACCTAAAAAGAATTGATCTTCTTTTGTAGGTCAATTACAAAACCGAAGGAAGGCATTGGGTGCTTGATAGTGGGTGCACACAACATATGATCAGTGATACAAGAATGTTCAATTCAATCAACACAAGTGGCAATGATGGTTATGATAGTATCATATTTGGTGACAATGGCAAATGCAAGGTCAAGAGGCTTGTTAAGATTGCTATTTCAAATGACATGAGTATCTCAAATGTGCTACTAGTAGAGAGCTTGAACTTCAACCTATTATCAGTAGCTCAATTGTGTGACCTTGGATTTAAGTGCATCTTTGGACTTGATGATGTAGAGATCATAAGTGTAGATGGGTCTAATTTGATCTTCAAGGGCTTTAGATATAAAAATCTCTACCTAGTTGATTTCAATTCAAGTGAAGCCCAACTCCCAACATGTTTATTCACAAAATCAAGTATGGGTTGGCTATGGCATAGAAGGCTTGGTCATGTTGGAATGAAGCAACTCAATAGATTGATAAAGTATGACTTGGTCAAGGGCTTAAAGGATGTGGTATTTGAGAAGGATAAGTTATGTAGCTCTTGCCAAGCGGGGAAACAAGTTGGAAATACTCATCCCAAGAAAGAGCATCATGAGCACAAGCAAGGCATTTGAGTTGTTGCACATGGACTTATATAGACCAACACAATATACAAGCATTGGAGGCAATAAGTATGGCTTTGTCATAGTGGATGATCATACTAGGTATACTTGGGTGTTCTTTCTAGAGGACAAGAGTGATGTATTTGCAACCTTCAAGTCATTCATCAAGAGGTGTCATAATGAGTTTGAAACAACTATCAAGAAAGTGAGAAGTTACAATGGAAGTGAATTCAAGAACATAAGAATTGATGAGTTACATGAAGAATTTGGAATTAGACATCAATTCCCGATCAAGTACACTCCATAATCAAATGACCTTATTGAGAGAAATAATAGAACTTAGATTGATATGGCAAGATCAATGTTAAGTGAGTACAATGTTAGTCACTCCTTTTGGGCCGAAGGAATCATCATGGTTTGCTATTGTAGCAACCACCTCTATTGTCACCAAATGATGGAGAAGACACCTTATGAGCTCTTGAATGGTAGAAAACCCAACATTGCATACTTTAGGGTCTTTAGATGCAAATGCTACATATTGAAGAATGGCGCTAGATTGAGCAAGTTTGACAAGAAATGTGATGAAGGGTTCTTACTTGGATACTCCACTACTAGCAAAGCTTATAGAGTTTGGAATTTGGCAAGTGGAACTCTTGAGGAAGTTCATGATGTTGAATTTGATGAAACCAAGGGTTCCTAAGATGAAGAAGAGAATCTAGATGATGTGAGAGGGATTCAATTAACCAATGCAATGAATAAAATGAATGTTGGTGATATACGGCCTATAGAGGTGATAGAAGTGCAAGATGATAAAGATCAAGTGCTACTCTCTCCCAATGTGCAAGTAAATGTGTTCGTGTTTTATAAACTGGACTAGTAAACTTATACAATTGTTGTGCTGCTCTAGGAAGACGATGGTAACATCCAAAAGACACAAAGATTTATACTAGTTTAGGTCAAAGCCCTATGTCCAATCTCAGAGATGATCAAGTGAGTGTTCCTCGCTTGAATGCTCTGAAGTTCTTACAATGGGGGTGCAAGAATGGTGGAAGAGGTAGGAGAGCTAGAGCTGGGAGATGGACTACCTGAAGGGAAGCCTAAGGAGCCCTACTATGGATTGAATGTGTTGAAGATGATGATCATCCCATTGAAGGATGCCCTAGCTACCCTTATATAGAATTCGGGGTTAGGGCACATACAAAGAAGAAGGTTCTCCCAACCGAGGGGTTATGAGCCTGAGGGAGGGGCCTAGCTATCTTGGCTTGCAAGTTACACCGTCTTGTGGTTGTTGGTGGTCCTTAACTCCTATTTCTAACCACCAACTCTCACATAAAATCTACACAAATGATCACCAAACTTAGAATTAGGACTTATAACTAATCAATTCCACAAGTTTTGGTGAGTATTCATTTCTAGGAGGACATGTCGGGATTACATAGGAAAAGATCCTAAAGTATACAAAAAATGCAACATTGTGGACATCCAACATGAAATTAAAGGAAGATAGCCCACTTACCAGCAAAATCAAGGCCTAAAGGAATGGAGAACAAGGCCAAATTCCAATCCAACCACCTTATCTTCATAGAACACCACCATGGGCCATGTCTAGAAGGTCATAACAGACAACCCAATAAAGATGGGCTGATTTGGAGCAGACCAGGGTGTGGCCGCACCCTAATCAGGCATGTTTGTCCTAGCTTTGGTCGGTTGAAAGATACCGCCTTGCTCAACATCAGTGTCAAGGCACTCACCAAGTTTAATGTACCTAAATGACGGTTTGAGGTTGGTTTTGCACCTTTCATATGGGGATTAAGCACTTTTTCCAAAGAACCCCCTCCTCTCCACCTATAAAAGGAGGCTCCCTCCTTCTCATTTGAACAACACACAAGAGAAGAAGAGCAAGAGCATCACCATTCCATGGGCTTAGGCCCTAGCTAGCTCTAGCAAAGTAGAAGGGAGACATGTGAGGAAGAGTTTGAGGAAGAAGTGTTGGACTTGTCGGTAACCTTCCCCTGCTTGTACCTCGACGGATACATGCTTTGTACCTCGACAAGTATCTTAGTAAGTGTTCGCGGTTCCCTTGGTTATAAGAGTCTTTTGATTAGCTAAGCTATACTTTTATTTGCTTATGGGTTCGTCGTCCGCTCTCGTAGCAGATACTCTAGTAGAGGGCCCTAATAAAGATGGATAACCCTATGTGGATGCTAGAGTAGTAGTTGATAGCATAGACGTGGTGTCTAGGCTAGAGGCTACCTTCATTTGCCTCATTCCCCATGGTTGAGGAGTAGGCGGCGGGTGGTGATAGCCATGTCTGTCCCTTATAATCCCCACATTCAGGTTTGATGTAGAGCCATAGGACGGCAATGCTTGGTAGACCAGGTGTTCATCGGTGCCCGAAGTAAGCAAGTAGAAGTAGAGTTTATCTTCTCATAGACCCAAAAGCTAAAGGCATCCATCTCTACCCTTATCAGCTACTCTTGTGTTATCCTTGGATGAATTAGCTAGAAGAAATACCTCCGTTCCCTATGAAAATACGATACCCTAAATAGTTCTGGGTGAAAGCTACAATGGTAATTCTATATGCTTGCGGGTTCTTTCTATAAACGATAAGAAATACCAACAAGTTTTTTGGTGCCATTGCTGTAACACCCTAGGTGTTTGGCTTCTCCTAATTGCATTTCATAAACATGTGCATCATCTATCTCATCATGCCTTTGTTACTGAAACATGCATATGCAACATTATCCAATTGTGTATGTTTCATACTTGAGTGTTGTGAATAGTAATTGTGTAACATGTGAATGCAACCTGAGTTTCTCATACCTTGAAACATGGCAACATGGTAGTAATGTGACAAGTATGGAATAACAACAAAGTCATGCAACATGTGAAACATTGCATTGCAACATATGAGTGAATTGCTTGTTTTAGTTGCTTTATCACATGTGATCATTAGAAGTGGTATAACAATTTTGTAAAATGGTTGATCATGGTCTATTACACCTTAACTACACTTAGGTTACTTGTTGGGACATTGTTCATGTAGATCAAAATTACCAAAATGCCCTCAAGTGAAGGTTTGACTTGAATTGACCCCAGAGTCTCACAGTTTGACTAATTCAAAAGACCAACTTAGAGATCTTGCATGGCTGTGCACTCTTTACAAAAGTTGTAGCTAATTTATTAAGGAACAAAAGTTGTTTTATGGCCAACTTCATGAAAATGTGTGGAACATGGTCAAATATGGCCCACAAGTCAGAATTACATGCTGGTTTCAACAATGAAAAATATTCTAAGTCATGACTGCAATTTCAGTGTGCTTGAGCAATCTTTGGCTTGATGTAACTGCTTATCCATGGCAAATTAGATCTTGGTCCTTGAAAAGAAAATGTAGCTGGATGGTACCTCTACATTTTTCATGAACATCGTTTTTGCAAAGGATCATTGGTTGAGCCGTGTTGACATGATGAAATGGCGCTGTCAGTCATGGTCATCAAACACTGAATCACCGTTTTCAGAAAATGTTCAGTAACGTCATGGCCAACCGGTTCAGAGTTTGCTGGCCATGTGACGCCACCCGTCGCTGGCCTTCTGCTCACGCAGGCCATGCGCCACGGGCATCCTGGCACTGCTGGCCACATCTTGAGCACCCCACGCGCCTGCCCGACGCACTCGCCCGCTCTAGTTCTCATTTCTTCGCCTCCACCACGTGCTGCAAGTGAGCTCAAGTAGTCCACCATTGCCGACCGCGCATTGCCATCATCGTGCGCATTCACCACTGTGAAAACGGGTTGCCTAGTCTGTCAGTAGCCTTGCTGTGGTCTTCTCTACCCTCTCCACCTCACCGTCGGGTCAATCGAGCCTCGGTAAGGGCGAATCATTGGTTTCCTTCCACCACCGCCATGGCCGCCCTCGCTGAAGTTGGCGCTCCACGCGGCCAGCGGTCCTCGCGCCTTTGCCATCCCTCCTCTGTCTCATGCTAGGTTCTAGGAGTGCTGCCGAAGCTCGTAGGGTCGCCTTATCGGGCTGCGACGCCGTAGCATCGCCGGAGCCGGCCATGTCGTGGCCGAGCACCGCCGTGGCCTTCGCCACCCCCTCTACCTGCATCATTAGCTGCAATAGATGGTTCCCCTAGGTCCGCTTGGGTGAGGTGAACATGTTGGCACCATTGCCTTCGCCGGAGAAGCCACTGACGGCGAGTTGCACCGTCGTCTTCCTCCACTCCCCTATTTCTCTCACTGACGCGCGGGTCCCTTTGTCAGTCGCCGCTGCTGAGGAGGTAGCCAGCCTAGGTCACGCCGAGTGGCTGGGCCGCTTGCGCACGCGTCATGGGCCGCCGTGTCCTTCGGGCCAGCCCAACGGCAGTGAAATGATTTCTTGTTTTGTTTTGTTTTAATTATTTCATAGATTTGTATAGATCTTCAAAAATGTGTATCTCCTAATTGGTAGCTCCAAATGCTATGGTTCCAATTTTGTTGAGTTCCTAGTAATGTCTACTATTTAATAAAAATATTATATGGGCACATGTTTTAGAAATTCTGGATGAATTAAATAGGACTTTGAAATGTGTTTTTGGATACATGCAAACTTGTTTGAATTTTATATTGAGTTTCTGTGGTCCAAAAATGATGAAATTTTGTGGGTAATCTATTATTGCTTAGTAGAATCTCTGGTTAAAATTTTAGAGCTAGTGCATGTATAGTTTTTGAGTTATAGAATTTCTTTTTATCAATGGATGGATCTTGTGTGAATTTTCATAATTTTTCTATAGATCCAGTATAGGTAAAATTTGGTGAGTAAGGTTCTTATGCTAGAATGATGCTAGGAAAAATGTGAAATCTGTTGCTTGACACTTTTCATTAGGGTTTCCTAATTATGCTAAAAATGGACATGCCACTTGTTATTTTGGATACAGCAAGTTTTGCTTGCTCAATGGCTTTGAAATTTTTATGGTAGTCTATGTGAAGCATGAGATAGCTACTATAATTTTTGCAGATTTTTCTGAATAGTTTTACTATATATTGCTTTAATCACCTAATTAACTAAATAAATTTGAAAAGGACATTAAATAATTTATTTAGAAGTTAGCATTATACTTTCTAGTGTTCCTCTGGTATGTGCAACAAGTTGGTAAACTTGGTTTGGTCAAATTAGGCTTTTGCATCATCATTAAATAATTAAGTTAGTAACCCTGTTATTTCTGGATAGATTCTAGGTTTACTGGAAATCGATTTGGTTAACATAAGAATCATGCTTTGCTGTTTACCTTTGATTTGTAGAAAATTTCATAAGTTTTCCAGAATGTCCTCATACAAGTCATTTGGAATTGTAGAACTTTAGTTGTGATTGAATTAAGGGACTACTTGTGTGCATATGAAACTTTAAATGTTGATTTATGTATGCCTTTACTATTTCTAAGTTGTGGTAATGTTCCTAGGTGTTAGGCCTTTAACTGAAGATGAGCATCTTTATCTTAGGTTATGCAAGTTAGGTAAGTTGATCTTGTTCTTTAAGTTAAGTTAGATACATGCTTAAAGTGATTTGAATAGAGCTATTTTACTCGGTAAACGAGTGTCCAGTGATGTTTTCGTTAAACATTTACTGTGATTCATTCATCATGAGCATCATGTCATTTCTTATGCATCCATGATATTTATCTCGTGCATCGGCATGCAATAGGTGTACCAGAGGGAGTAACACTGCTGGAATTCGAGGAACCAAGCGAGCAGCAGCAGCCGACACCGGAGGTTCAGGAGGTGCAGCCTTCAGGAGAAGTGCCAGACGAGGTCACCGTTGAGTGCCCAGATCACCGTCCTTGCAACTTTGTGAAAGGCAAGCCCTAGAGCATATTAAGCCTCATAATTTCTGAAATGCAGTTACAGTATTATTATTACATATATTGTTGCATTAAGTTTAGGTGTTGGATGCAAACACTTGTTGCATTGGTTACCCAATCCTTGTCCAGATATTGTTACCCTAAATCCTATGTAGCTCAGGCTTGTGTAGTGCTTAGCCCTGCTTAAACATGGTAGAAGTCAGGTGATTTCCTATCACCTGCGAGATATAGGAAGATACATATGGCACGGTTGGTTATATTTGCTATCATGGAAAAGAACCAGTCTTAATTTGAAATGGAGACCAGGCGGAGGCTTGTTGGTTTGCAGTGACTCCGTCTGTGTCGATTAAGGACTGAATCTTGGAGCCTTTCCTGTTCATGTTGAACGCATGCCTCTCTCTTAGTTGGCCATGTCCGATGACCGACCACGAAGCCGAGTAGCTCAACTCAGGCTAGGAGTCGATAAGTATAAAGTACGCCTCGGAAGGGAGCCGTAGGCGTGAGTCCAAGGACAGGTGATTTAAAAGTCCTGATCGTCCTGGCAGAAGGGTAATCCCTAAGAGCGCTGGCGCTGATCGAACCCGTGAATTTGGTTCCTAAGTTGTACCAAAGGTAACTCACGGCTACCCTTGCTAAGTATGCCAGGGTGAGAGTTAGGAATACCCCCTCAGCTGAGTTGTAATTCGATTCGAGTCGCCGTCTCTCCCGGTTAGTGAGAACTTGACGGGCTTATCTCCAATGTAGATACACTAAATAACATAATGGTTCAGAATTGATGATATGATGATGACAGCCTTATTATACCTGCTATGGTTAATATTGTTTGCTCCTAATAAGTGAGTGCTCTAGTACAGGTGCTAATCTAGGGGACAGGTAAATAATGATAAGCTTGATGCTAAGTTTAAATTGGTTACTATAATCATAAGCTCTTTTATGCAACTGTGTCAAGCTAGCCCACCTAAAAAGCCTTGCATGATCCTTGGTGTCTTTTATTCCTAGTTTTGATGGGTAAGTCTAGCTAAGCACCTTCTCGTACTCAGGGTTTATCTCCCACCTGTTGCAGATGACTAGTTCTACTTTGGTTGCTGCAAGTACTGCCTTCTCCCAGCTAGGGATGAAGACTAGACCGTTGGGCGTGGTCTCTACTAGTTCTCGTACTTGATAATGCTTTTGTGGAACATGACTCAGACTTGGCAATGTAATTGAAAACTATGATGTTTTGTATCAAACTATGTTGCTTCCGCACACTCAAACTTGGTTTGTAATATTCTATTTAAACTCTGATGGATGCATCTGAATGCTTATTATGAAATGTTGTAACGGATGATGTGTTGTGTTGAATCACTACGATCTTGGTTTGTATGTCGAGAGTTGGTTGAAATCCTTCATGATTTTTGGACTACCGGGATTATGGGAGCTTAAGTACAGGAATTTGATCACTTCGGTGATTGTTTTTGTACTTACGTTCTTATGATTTGGTTAGTTCTGTTACAGCTAGCATTAGAGCAAGATTTGACACTAAACATGTCATTTGTGTATTTAAAACAAAAGTATTTGTGAAAATCCTAAATTAAACACTAAGTATTGCCAGTGGTCATACCCCTTATGCCCAAATAAGGACTCTTAGGTGGCTTATTAAAGTACTAACTTGGGGGTTCCTGCTTGTTTATGTTTCGTCGTCCATATGGTGTGCTATTGTATGGATGCCATCCGCTTGGGTGGTAATGTATGGATCCAAATACCTCTATGCTCTGGTAAGTGGAGAGTTGTGAGAGCATGACCGTCCAACCATCGGTCTAGAGGAGAGTAGTTGTGGTTGCTTGTATACTTACATGTTTGATCATGTATCTATGAGAGTACTTAAATATGGGTATCTCTGACGGGTAGCTGTGATACTAGAGTATATGCATCAGGGGATGCATGTATGAAAGTATTTAGTTTACTACTTGTTTTCTATGCTTTTTGGGAAATTATTGGGCTGAAATGAAATTTTCTGCAGGTACACTAACAATGTATCGTTGTAGATCGACTAGCTACCGTATACGAGAGAATGTATGTATGCCACCATATATTTTGCTAGCCTTTCAATTTTTCTAGGGTTGTGAGGACGTATGGATCGTGCATGCATTATGTTCAAGCATACATGGCATTTCTTGCATTATTCCCTCCCTTAAAATATGATTGTCCCGACTAATTAAATTTTGTATCCCTTAAATGATTCTCCCCTTATGTTGCAACTTTTTGCTACAGATGGCACGCATGAAACTCACTGCTCGCAAGTCTGCTGGAGGCAGGGCGCCTCATCACCGTTTAGCTCCTCATGAGCCTCGTCCTGAGCCTATTAAGGCGGAAAGGCTGAGGACAGAGCTGGCCCAGGTGACTGCTGAGAGGAATGTGGCTTAGCACCGTTTGGAGCAAGTAACACAGGAACGGGACCAAGAGACCCTTGAGGATTAGAGGTTGACAGTTGCTCACTGCAACTATGAACATATGTTGATTCACGTGATGAACCAACAAAATGAAGCCTGACACGAAGAGAATGTGTTGAGAGCGTGACAAGTGGAGCTAGAGCAGCAAGTGACAGTTGCTGAAGAGTACAATGACCATCTCCATGAGGAGGTTCATTTGTTACACAATCAACTTCACCCTCTCCTACCACCTGATGATGAGGATGAGATGGGCTCTAGTGTCATCATGGCTGAAGGTGATGATGGCATTGAGGTCAATGGACCTGAGGACATTCCACCTGATGAGGAGGAAGATGAGGAGTTAGAGCCTGCTAGTGATGAAGATGGAGGGGAGATCTTGGACACTAACTCCGAGGATGATGCGTAGTTTAGCTTACTACTTAGCTAATGCGCTAGAGCTAGTCTTTTGTTGATCCTCATGCATGAACGAGTAGCTTTGTATCAAGTTAATCGTTGGGATGTAATATCGAACCCTATGTTACCCTTGATGTAAGTTTGGAACCTCTAAGGCTTCGATGTAACCTATCGAACGTGTTATGCCCACGTATCTGTGCTTTTGATGAATTTTGTCTTTGCGGTCTATGGATCTCGATTGTTGGTTAAGTACATCGCATTTACGTGTCAATTGATGCGCTTGATGAGTTGTGTGATTGTGATGAATGATTGTGCCTCTGTTGATTATATAAATGTATTCTCTCCAATGGAATCAGTTTGGCATAATTATACAATTCATCTACAAAAGTTTCCACATCGTCAGTGCTCATTGGCTATACCTTTTGTAGATGGCTTATAACCTTCGTCGTGGTCGTAGCATGGGAGATGAGGAACAACCACCTCCTCCACCGCCCACACCAGCTGAGCTAAGGTAGACGGTCGTGGAAAGTCAGCGCATGCTAGCTGAGGCTATGCGCTAGATGGCTAACCGTGAGGATCGGCATGTCTGCTAGGGACCCGAGCTGAACCAGTACAGCAGCTTTAAGGATTTCATGGACACAAAGCCTCCTATCTTTTGTGAGGCAGAAGAACCATTACAAGCTGATGAATGGTTAAGCACGATAGAGCAAAGGTTTGGATTGCTCCGTTTGACTGAAGGGATGAAGGCTTCGTATGCAGGACACTAGCTCCAAGGCCCTGCAGGCATCTGGTGGACCCATCATAGGACCACTTTCCCTACAAATGTTGAGATAGTTTGGGACCAGTTCTAGGCCGCTTTTAGGGGACACTTTATGTAATGTCTCACCTCTCCGAGGCTGAGCCCGCTTACATCTGGCAGCTTCTCTAGGATATAGACTGCCCTCATAGACCAACATAGGTCTTTTCTGCGCACTTTGTCCTCACTCGTGCGCACCCAAGAAGAACTTCCTGGTCGGTCACCCATCGCTCCAGGCCAAGCACGCTTAACCTCGGAGTTATTTGCAGATGGGCTTCTGGAAAAGAAGTTGCAACTTATTAGTATGAGTATCCTATTAATCCTGTTAAGCCCTGGGCCAGGATGTTACATCCTCACCCCCTTAAGAGATTGACGTCCTCGTCGATCAATCCCAAGCCAGGAGCGTCCTCTCTTGGCCACGTCCGTGTGTCCAGAGCCAGCGCATGTGCCATGCTGTGTGACCACACCGGATCCACACTAGCCATGCGCACCATGCCTGTGCAACTGCGACACACGCGCCTGTGAAACCACGAGAGTCGGCTCTAATACCATTCTGTAATGTCCCACCTCTCCGAGGCTGAGCCCGCTTACATCTAGCAGCTTCTCTAGGATATAGACTGCCCTCACAGACTAACATAGGTCTTTTCTGCGCACTTTGTCCTCACTCGTGCGCACCCGGGAAGAACTTCCCAGTCGATCACCCATCGCTCCAGGCCAAGCACGCTTAACCTTGGAGTTATTTGCAGATGGGCTTCTGGAAAAGAAGTTGCAACTTATTGGTATGAGTATTCTATTAATCCTGTTAAGCCTTGGGCCAGGATGTTACACTTTATCCCTCCTGGTCTCATGGCCATTAAGCATACCGAGTTTATGAAGCTAACCCAAGGCAACAAGAGTCTTAATGAATACCTCTAGGCATTCAACAACCTGGCGAGGTATGCTCCCGAGTTCGTCGATACTGACGCCAAGAGAATAGCTAGCTTCAAGAGGGGACTTTCCCCTAAATTGATGAAGTCTATGGGCAACTACAAGTGTGTCACCTTCAATGAGTTTATCAGTGACACCCTAACCCAGGAGAACAATAACAAGATATATGCTGCTTCTAAGAACCATAAAAGAAACTTTGAGGCTAGTGCTTCTCAGTCTAAGGCTCCAATGGTATCCAAGACCCAGTACCGTCCACCTAATGCTAATGTCCGGTACCGCCCACCTCAGAAAAAGAATCAAGCTAAAACTGGTTTCTACAAGGGGTACATAATTTCCTTGCCAAAGAATACCTCTAGGCAGGGCAGCTCCAATGCACCACCAGCAAATAGGCCATGCTGGAACTATAACTAGCCTGGTCATTGGGCTAATAAGTGTCCCTATCCTCCCAAGAATGCTCAAGGAAACGTCCATCAGGGGCATGTTCACTACACTACAGTGGAGGAAATTCCTGCTGGTGAAGTGGTCACCGCTGGTAAGTTCCTTGTTAATGATCACCCTGTAGTTGTGCTCTTTGATTCGGGTGCTTCGCATTCCTTTATGAGTTCTACTTTTGTATCTAAGCATAAGATGAATGTGATTACAATTGTCAAGGGTGGTTATTGTATTAGTGCTGCTAGAAATAATATCCTGACTAACCAAGTAGTTAAAGATGTAAAGATTGAGATTGGGGATCGAGAGTTCCTTACGGATCTTGTAGTTCTACCGGGGGTAGGAATTGATATAATCCTAGGAATGAAGTGGATGAGCGGGAATGGAGTGTTGATCGATACATCAACCCGTGTGGTAATGTTGAGGGATCCTGTGGATAAGAAGGGTTTTCTAGTGTAGTTACCTCATGATATCTCTATCCACAATACAGCCAATGCTACCCTAGCCAAAGCCATTGAGGATCTACCGGTTGTCTGTGAGTTTTTAGATGTCTTCCCTGATGACTTGCCTAGATTACCTCCGGACCGTGATGTAGAATTCAAGATAGAACTCATTCTAGGTATGGCTCCTATTTCTCGAAGGCCCTATAGAATGCCGCCCAATGAGTTGGCTGAGCTGAAGAGTCAGTTGAATGAGCTATTGAAGAAAGGTTTGATTCGACCTAGTTCTTCTCCTTGGGGTTGTCCAGCCATCTTTGTGAAGAAGAAGGATGAATCTTTGCGCATATGCATGGATTATCGCCCCCTAAATGCTGTTACTATCAAGAACAAATACCCTCTTCCTCGCATCGATATTTTGTTTGATCAGCTCTCCAAAGCTAAGGTATTCTCCAAGATCAATTTGAGGTCTGGCTACCATCAGATCAAAATCCATCCTGAAGATATACCTAAGACAACTTTCTCTACTCGTTATGGCTTGTTCGAATACCTCGTCATGTCCTTTGGGTTGACAAACGCTCCGGCACACTTTATGTACCTGATGAATTCTGTATTCATGCCGGAATTGGACAAGTTTGTCATCGTGTTCATTGATGATATCCTTGTATATTCTCAGAATGAAGAAGAGCATGCTGAACATCTGAGAATTGTTCTAACTCGGTTACGTGACAACCAGCTTTATGCTAAGTTCAGCAAGTGCGAATTCTGGTTGAACAAGATACCTTTTCTAGGTCATGTGTTATCTGGTGATGGAATTTTGGTTGACCCTACTAAGGTGCAAGAAGTCCTAGAGTGGAAGACACCTACTACGGTCATGGAAGTCCAAAGTTTCCTGGGTTTGGCTGGCTATTATCGTCGCTTTATCCTGGATTTCTCAAAAATCACCAAGCCCATGACTCGACTACTTCAAAAAGATGAGAAGTTTGTGTGGACTCTAGAGTGTGAAGAGGCTTTCCACACTCTATGGACCTTACTAACCTCTGCTCCTGTATTGGCACAACCTAACATCGAGAAGCCTTTTGATGCCTATTGTGATGCTTGTGGCACTAGTTTGGGGTGTGTTCTTATGTAGGAGGGCCGAGTAATTGCTTATGCTTCACGCCCTTCGAAAGCATGAAGTCAATTATCCTACCCATGACTTAGAACTAGCCACGGTTGATCATGCCCTGAAGATTTGGAGACATTACTTGCTGGGTAATGTGTGCAACATCTATACTGACCATAAAAGCCTCAAGTACATCTTTACTCAACCCGAGTTGAACATGCATCAACGACAATGGTTAGAATTAATCAAAGACTACAACCTTCAAGTGCACTACCATCCTGGTAAGGCAAATGTGGTTGCTGATGCCTTAAGCAGAAAGGCCCATTGCAATTCCTTGGTTAGTGAAGACTTTCATCTGGCACACCTCCTTCATCCTGTAGTGCTCCACAACATCACTGTGGATTACTCTCTTAGAAGTTGAATTATTGAACTCCAGAAGACTGATGTGGGTGTGTTTCACATCAAGCAAAAGATGAAAGAGAAAGAAACCAAGTACTTTAGGGTCGATGACAAGGGAATTCTCTGGTTTAATGATAGGCTTGTGGTACCCAAAGACAAAGAACTTAGAAATCAAATTATGGCTGAAGCCCATTCTTCTAAATTGTCCATCCATCCTAGTAGCAGTAAAATGTATCAAGATCTCAAGCTATACTATTGGTGGACCAAGATGAAGAAAGAAATCATAGCTTACGTGGCAAGGTGTGATAACTGTTGCAGAGTCAAGGCTATTCACATAAGGCCCAGATTATTGCAGCCACTCTCTATTCCTGGCTAGAAGTGGGAAGAAATTAGCATGGATTTTATTGTTGGATTACCCACTACAAAAAAGGGTTGTGATTCCATCTAGGTTATCATAGATCATCTAACTAAATCTACTCACTTTATTCCGGTCAAGTCTACCTATCATCCTCACAATTATGCTAAGATTTATTTTCAACAAGTGGTACATCTCCATGGGGTACCTAAATCCATTGTTTCTGATAGAGGACCACAATTCACGGCTCGCTTTTGGGAGTGCTTACATCAGAATCTTGGCACTCATTTAAACCACAGTTCTACCTATCATCCGCAAACATCAGGACAGACTAAGCGTGTTAATCAAATTCTTGAAGACATGCTTAGAGCTTGTCTTATCTCTTGCAAAGGCTCTTGGGAGGACTGGTTACCTCTCGCTGAATTCTCTTATAACAATAGTTATCAAGAGAGTATCAAAATGGCTCCTTTTGAAGCTCTTTATGGCCGCAAGTGTAGAACTCCTTTGAATTGGGTGGAACCCAGAGAAAGAAGATTTTATGGTATTGATTTTGTAAAAGAAGTCGAAGAGCAAGTCCGAACTATACAGAAGAATATGACTGCCGCACAGGCTAGACAAAAGAGCTATGCTGACAAGAGAAGAAAACCTATTGAGTTTGAAGTAGGTGATCATGTTTATCTGAAGGTATCCCCTATGAAAGGAGTAAAGCGTTTTGGAATTAAAAGGAAGCTTGAGCCTCGATATGTTGGACCTTACCGCATTATCGAGAAAAGTGGAAGAGTAGCATATAAGCTCGATCTACCACGTGAGATGGGAGCTATATTCCCGGTATTCCATGTGTTTCAGCTGAAGAAGTGTCTTCGTATTCCTGAGGAAAGAATAGCAACAAGGAAAGTCAACTTGAAATCTAATCTTTCTTATGAAGAGAAGCCCATGCAAGTTCTGGATACTCAAGAAAGAGTGACTTGTACACGAGTAGTTAAGTTATACAAGGTAGTTTGGAGTAATCATAGTGAACGGGATGCAAACTAGGAGCGGGAAGATTATTTAAAGGAAAACTATCCGGCTTTCTATACTGATTGGTACGCTTTCCAAATCTCGGGACGAGATTTTTCTAAGGGGAGGGCTGTAACACCCTAGGTGTTTGGCTTCTACTAATTGCATTTCATAAACATGTGCATCATCTATCTCATCATGCCTTTGTTACTAAAACATGCATATGCAACATTATCCAATTGTGTATGTTTCATACTTGAGTGTTGTGAATAGTAATTGTGTAACATGTGAATGCAACCTGAGTTTCTCATACCTTGAAACATGGCAACATGGTAGTAATGTGACAAGTATGGAATAACAACAAAGTCATGCAACATGTGAAACATTGCATTACAACATATGAGTGAATTGCTTATTTTAGTTGCTTTATCACATGTGATCATTAGAAGTGGTATAACAATTTTGTAAAATGGTTGATCATGGTCTATTACACCTTAACTACACTTAGGTTACTTGTTGGGACATTGTTCATGTAGATCAAAATTACCAAAATGCCCTCAAGTGAAGGTTTGACTTGAATTGACCCCAGAGTCTCATAGTTTGACTAATTCAAAAGATCAACTTAGAGATCTTGCATGGCTGTACACTCTTTACAAAAGTTGTAGCTAATTTATTAAGGAACAAAAGTTGTTTTATGGCCAACTCATGAAAATGTGTGGAACATGGTCAAACATGGCCCACAAGTAAAAATTACATGCTGGTTTCAACAATGAAAAATATTCTAAGTCATGACTGCAATTTCAGTGTGATTGAGCAATCTTTGGCTTGATGTAACTGCTTATCCATGGCGAATTAGATCTTGGTCCTTGAAAAGAAAATGTAGCTAGATGGTACCTCTACATTTTTCATGAACACCGTTTTTGCAAAGGATCATTGGTTGAGCTGTGTTGACACGATGAAATGGCGCTGTCAGTCATGGTCATCAAACACTGAATCGCCGTTTTTAGAAAACGTTCAGTAATGTTGTGGCCGATCGGTTCAGAGTTTGCTGGCCGCATGGTGCCACCCATTGCCGGCCTTCTACTCATGCAGGCCATGCGCCACGGGCATCCTAGCACTGCTGGCCGTGTCTTGAGCACCCCGCGCGCCTGCCTGACGCACTCACCCGCTCTAGTTCTCATTTCTTCGCCTCCACCACACGCTGCAAGCGAGCTCAAGCAGTCTGCCATTGTTGACCATGCATCGCCGTTGTCGTGCGCGTTTGCCACCATGAAAACGGGTTGCCCAGTCCATCAGTAGCCTCGCAGTGGTCTTCTCTACCCTCTTGACCTCACCGTCGAGTCAATCGAGCCTCGGTAAGGGCGAATCGTCGGTTTCCTTCCACCACCGCCATGGCTGCCCTCGCTGGAGTTGGTGCTCCATGCGGCCAGTGGTCCTCACACCTTTGCCATCCCTCCTCTGTCTCGCGCTAGGTTCTAGGAGTGCTGCCGAAGCTCGTAGGGTCGCCTTATCGGGCTGCGACGTCGTAGCATCGCCGGAGCCGGCCATGCTGTGGCCGAGCGCCGCCGTGGCCTTTGCCACCCCCTCTAGCTATGTCATTAGCTACAATAGATGGTTCCCCTAGGTCCACTTAGGTGAGGCGAACACGTTGGCACCGTTGCCTTTGCCGGAGAAGCCACCGGCGGCGAGTTGCGCCGTCATCTTCCTCCGCTCCCCTATTTCTCTCACTGACACGCGGGTCCCTTTGTCAGTCGCCGCTGTTGAGGAGGCAGCCAGCCTGGGCCACGCCGAGTGGCTGGGCCGCCTGCGCACGTGTCATGGGCCGCCGTGTCCTTCGGGCCGGCCCAACAGCAGTGAAATGATTTCTTGTTTTGTTTTGTTTTAATTATTTCACAGATTTGTATAGATCTTCAAAAATGTGTATCTCCTAATTGGTAGCTCCAAATGCTATGGTTCCAATTTTTTTGAGTTCCTAGTAATGTCTAGTATTTAATAAAAATATTATATGAGCACGTGTTTTAGAAATTCTGGATGAATTAAATAGGACTTTGAAATGTGTTTTTAGATACATGCAAACTTGTTTGAATTTTATATTGAGTTTCTGTGGTCCAAAAATGATGAAATTTTGTGGGTAATCTATTATTGCTTAGTAGAATCTTTGGTTAAAATATCAAAGCTAGTGCATGTATAGTTTTTGAGTTATAGAATTTCTTTTGATCAATGGATGGATCTTGTGTGAATTTTCATAATTTTTCTATAGATCCAGTATAGGTAAAATTTGGTGAGTAAGGTTCTTATGCTAGAGTGATGCTAGGAAAAATGTGAAATCTATTGCTTGACACTTTTCATTAGGGTTTCCTAATTATGCTAAAAATGGACATGCCACTTGTTATTTTGGATACAACAAGTTCTGCTTGCTCAATGGCTTTGAAATTTTTATGGTAGTCTATGTGAAGCATGAGATAGCTACTGTAATTTTTGTAGATTTTTCTGAATAGTTTTACTATATATTGCTTTAATCACCTAATTAACTAAATAAATTTGAAAAGGACATTAAATAATTTATTTAGAAGTTAGCATTATACTTTCTAGTGTTCCTCTGGTATGTGCAACAAGTTGGTAAACTTGGTTTGGTCAAATTAGGCTTTTGCATCATCATTAAATAATTAAGTTACTAACGCTGTTATTTCTGGACAGATTCTAGGTTTACTGGAAATCGATTTGGTTAACATAAGAATCATGCTTTGCTGTTTACCATTGATTTGTAGAAAATTTCATAAGCTTTCCAGAATGTCCTCATACAAGTCATTTGGAATTGTAGAACTTTAGTTGTGATTGAATTAAGGGACTACTTGTGTGCATATGAAACTTTAAATGTTGATTTATGTATGCCTTTACTATTTCTAAGTTGTGGTAATGTTCCTAGGTGTTAGGCCTTTAACTAAAGATGAGCATCTTTATCTTAGGTTATGCAAGTTAGGTAAGTTGATCTTGTTCTTTAAGTTAAGTTAGATACATGCTTAAAGTGATTTGAATAGAGCTATTTTACTCGATAAACGAATGTCCAGTGATGTTTTCGTTAAACATTTACTGTGATTCATTCATCATGAGCATCATGTCATTTCTTATGCATCCATGATATTTATCTCATGCATCGGCATGCAATAGGTGTATCGGAGGGAGTAACACTACTGGAATTCGAGGAACCGAGCGAGCAGCAGCAGCCGACACCGGAGGTTCAGGAGGGGCAGCCTTCAGGAGAAGTGCCAGACAAGGTCACCGTTGAGTGCCTGGATCACCGTCCTTGCAACTTTGTGAAAGGCAAGCCCTGGAGCATATTAAGCCTCCTAATTTCCAAAATGCAGTTACAGTATTATTATTACATATATTGTTGCATTAAGTTTAGGTGTTGGATGCAAACACTTGCTGCATTGGTTACCCAATCCTTGTCCAGATATTGTTACCCTAAATCCTATGTAGCTCAGGCTCGTGTAGTGCTTAGCCCTGCTTAAACATGGTAGAAGTTAGGTGATTTCCTGTCACCTGCGAGATATAGGAAGATACATATGGCACGGTTGGCTATATTTGCTATCGTGGAAAAGAACCGGTCTTAATTTGAAATGGAGACCAGGCGGAGGCTTGCCGGTTTGTAGTGACTCCATCTGTGTCGATTAAGGACTGAATCTTGGAGCTTTCCTGTTCATGTTGAACGCATGCCTCTCTCTTAGTTAGCCATGTCCGATGACCGACCGTGAAGCCGAGTAGCTCAACTCAGGCCGGGAGTCAATAAGTATAAAGTATGCCTCGGAAGGAAGCCGTAGGCGTGAGTCCAAGGGTAGGTGATTTAAAAGTCCTAATCGTCCTGGCAGAAGGGTAATCCCTGAGAGCGCTGGCACTGATTGAACCCGCGAATTTGGTTCCTGAGTTGTACCAAAGGTAACCCACGGCTACCCTTGCTAAGTATGCCAGGGTGAGAGTTAGGAATACCCCCTCAGCTGAGTTGTAATTCGATTCGAGTCGCCGTCTCTCCTGGTTAGTGAGAACTTGATGGGCTTATCTCTAATGCAGATACACTAAATAACATAATGGTTCAGAATTGATGATATGATGATGACAACCTTATTATACCTACTATGGTTAATATTGTTTGCTCCTAATAAGTGAGTGCTCTAGTACAGGTGCTAATCTAGGGGACAGGTAAATAATGATAAGCTTGATGCTAAGTTTAAATTGGTTACTATAATCATAAGCTCTTTTATGCAACTGTGTCAAGCTAGCCCACCTAAAAAGCCTTGCATGATCCTTGGTGTCTTTTATTCCTAGTTTTGACGGGTAAGTCTAGCTGAGTACCTTCTCGTACTCAGGGTTTATCTCCCACCTGTTGCAGATGACCAGTTCTACTTTGGTTGCTGCAAGTACTACCTTCTCCTAGCTGGGGATGAAGACTAAACCGTTGGGTGCGGTCTCTACTAGTTCTCGTACCTGATAATGCTTTTGTGGGACATGACTCAGACTTGGCAATGTAATTGAAAACTATGATGTTTTGTATCAAACTATGTTGCTTCTGCACACTCAAACTTGGTTTGTAATATTCTATTTAAACTCTGATGGATGTATCCGAATGCTTATTATGAAATGTTGTAACGGATGATGTGTTGTGTTGAATCACTATGATCTTGGTTTGTATGTCAAGAGTTGGTTGAAATCCTTCGTGATTTCCGGACTACCGGGATTATGGGAGCTTAAGTACATGAATTTGATCACTTCGGTGATTGTTTTGGTACTTACATTCTTATGATTTGGTCGGTTCTGTTATAGCTGCTTGGGAACTGTTGCTATTTTCTTTGAACCTAGTATGTCCTTGTAAAATATTTTTTTTTATCTTTGTCACCATGAACTCAACTCAAATTCAAAACCCTTTCACTTCAAAGGGTGAGTTCCTTGATCCATCACCTGTTTCAAAACCAAACTTTTCATCTGGTTATGAACTTCACCCTGGCTTGATAGCCATGGTTCGGGCACTACCCTTCTTAGGGCACGAAAATGAAAACCCCTGCCATCACCAGTGAGACTTCGAGGAAATGTGTTTGTTGGGGACCCATACTAGGGTTCCTGAAGAGGAGCTAATAACCATCAACATTGATTCATCCGAGTGGTCAAAAACATGACCACACCTCTTGCTGGGCCCACCTCATCTGACCACCAAGGCCATGAGCTCTGCCTCGTCTAACCCCTAAGGGCTGGCTTTGCCTTGCCCAATGTTCGAGGGTTGGCTATGCCTCGGCTGACCAATGAGGGTAGGCTCCACCTTGTCTGACCCCCGAGGGCTAGCTCCACCTCAGCTGACCCCTGAGGGTAGGATGGACCTCGTCCGACCCCTGAGGGTTGGTTCTACCTCAGCTAGCTCCTGAGGTTAGGCTTCACCTTGTCCGACCCTCGAGGGTGGGTTCCACCTCGGTCGACATCGTAGGGCTGGCTCCGTCTCGCCAAACGTCCGAGGGATGGCTCCGCTTTCCCGATCCCTCGGACATGGCTCCTAATGGGAGCTCACGCCGCTGCTAACCACTATGGGCTAGAAAGTACAACCTAAGGTCAAACTTCTAGCATCATGTAGGGAGTGGTCACATCTCAACATGACCCATCCCCGTGACATGTCATTCTTGAAACAACCCCAATTTCCACGAAGGGAAATCCATAGCGTCGAAGTGTAATAAGACCGTTGTAGATCATATTACCCAAATTCTAGTCAAATATCACATCCATACAATGATGATATCAGAGTACAAATAGTGCAGAATTACATAAATTATTACATTGCCTCATTGGCAGAATCAAAAGTAGCATTCATTCAGAACAACTTGTAGATAAGATCGCCAAACTCGAGCGTAGGCACGAACCCCTTATCCATCAAACTCCTCGGAGCTATACTCCTCAGCAGAACCTGTGTGCCAAAATTTATCAGTATGATTTGTACTGGCCACTCCCAACCTTATGAGCATTGCTTTGTAGAAATTGGATGCAAGTTGGATATATTCAAAGGAACCTATAAGGCTGGAGTTTCCTATGCAGTAGCATATCAAGTATATAATAATAGTTGGTCAAGTGTTAACTCCATTCCCATACACATTCCACCCCATTCCCTTCCTAGAGCCAGGTTTTGATCATGGGATCGATATACCACCATCTCCACACCATCACCATACCATAACCATACCCTTGCTCAGCCGACAGGCCAACTCCCTCTCGGCACTGTCTCAAGGCCCATAGCCCCTGGCTACGACCGACACTCTCTCACGGGGGAAGAAGAGAATGACTCATCTCACTATCTAGTTTAAGCAAAACATAGGAAAGGTCCATAGCCGACAAGTCGGCACATGTATCGATCGATCAACCATACACTCTGTAGAGGTTTTACAAAACCACAAGATCTGCCTTCCTCGCTGACCGTCGTCAACTAGGCTGATTCTAGCCGCTTGCTTGCCTCGGATAATGCCACTCTACCATTCAACCCTGGTTCACCCCAAGTCTAGTCTGGGGTGGCTGAAACTGTGAGTCATGAGCTAGGTCCATAAGATCTCCATGAAGTCTCAGAAGGGTGTGGGGGAAATCCTCCACGCCCCGTACCTCCTTACACTGCTCGCTATCAACCTAGCAGTAGTGGCAATATCCTACCAAGTAGTTCGGCCGTCCCGCACCATATAGGGCAAGTGGTACATAGGGCTTCCTGGTGAATCTGAGTACTAGTAAGTCCTTAGGGATGACCAAGCTAGAATGTCTCCATTAGGGTTTCCATTTACCATGCCACCACAGCACCTCCATCCCGGGCTCCACCCATCATAGGTTCACACCTAGGTCCACCTCATATACCATTTTACCCACCATAGGTATCCATTCTAGGGGTGCCCAGGTAGCACCCCATGGTAAGACTTGCCCCCAGGCTCATTGTATACTCCAACTTGGTCGACACAACCCTCACCCTTCACACACCCAAGTCACACATGCAGCACTCTCCCCATAGTCTAGTTATCACCCGTTTCCACCATGCATCAATGTAGTATAAGCATAGTAGAAGTGCAAGCAATGAAATGTAGTAGTAAGTGTGTGTCTAGCCTAATAGCAGGGTATGCAGGGGTAAGGATGCGTCATGGTAAAGGCCATCAAATAAGCATTCTACCATGCAAGTCCTATCATAGTATGATTATAACCGTAAAGTAAAACGATAGCAGTTCTATATTAGCCATGCGTAATAGGTGCTACGAGATTGGGTGGGATGTGGCACCTTCAGTGTAGTCATCTCCGTTCTCCTCATGGTACTCACGGTCCTCGTCCATCAGGTTCTCCTCCAAGTCTGCATCGTTCGCATTATAGTCGCGTTAGCGATGTTTATAGAATAGCACAAAGAAGCAATAGAAATTCAAAAGAGCCCAATGCATTCAAACATGGGTTCATTGCGTAGAGCTTGATTTTAGATGAATTTTGGTCCTGGTCTCATATTTTTCTGAGGTCATACGAATTAGTTATGAATTTCCGAAGTTTAAATCATTTCTGAAAATAGAAAAATGATGAATTAATCCTGGGCTGACACGTGTCACGCTGTGATTGGTCCACGTGGCATGCTGACATCACATGATGTCAGCATGATGTCATCATCCTGGTTCTGGTACTGACAGGTGGTGTCCAGCTGATGTCAGCATGACGTCATCAACGTTGTCAGTTCCGACAGGTGGGTCTAGGGGCTATTGGGTCACCGACATGTGGGTCTGGTCAAAGTCAACATTAGTCAACGGCGAGTCAATGGTCAACGGTTTTCGGTCAACGGTCAAGGTCACTGACATGTGGGTCCCGTGTGATGTCATCATGACGTCAGCGTCTGACGTGTGGGTCCAGAGTGCCTGTGCCACTGACATGTGGGGCCAGGTCAACAGTCAACATTGACCGGTCAACAGTCAATATGGGCCGGGTGTCGACTGGGCTTGGACAGGGCTGGATCTGGGCCAGGCTTGGCTCGCCACGTGGCAAGCTATGACGCTGCCACGTCGTAGCCGTGGGCTTCTACTGGGCTTCGTCCACATTGCTGGCTTATGGTGCGTGGTTCATGGTGGATGCAGGTTCATGGTCCATGGACCTAAGATAGGGTCCATGGTGGACTGAGTCCACCATCTTTTCTCTTGGCTCGGCTCACGTGCACCGAGTGCAGGCGTGGACGGCTAGCGAGGGAAGTCTCCCCTATTTTCTCCCATGACTGCGCTCCCACCAGCGGCGTGCTCGCTGGTGAGCCTCCATGGTGGCGCTGGTGTGCAATTGACGTGGGTGGAAGCTCTGCCGAGCCTCGACGTCTTCATTGGTGGGGTTACCATGACATGCGGGGTCCCGTGGTGTGCCAGCCATGGCGGTAGCCTTCCGGGCATGATGGCGATGCTGGTGAGGTGGCTATGGCCATGGTGAAGCACCCTGATGGGGCGTGTAAGCTTCTATGGCTCCACAGGGACACGGCGTGGGCATCTAGGGCTCAAGGCAGGGCTTCGTGCTTCCAGGTGGCTGGTAGGGGCTCCCTGGTGGCCACAGCGACATGGTGACGATGGCGAGGCACACGGTGAACTACGGGGCTCCAGCGGGGTGGTCACGGCGTGGTCGCGGGTGTTTCCCATGGCTCCGTCGAATAGGGCAGGCGAGTTAGGGAGGCACCAGGCGCTCCCAGCGGTACTGGCCATGGTGGTCGGTGGCTCTAGCTAATGGTCTGGTGCTTGGGCTGGTGGTCTGGTGCTCGGGCTAGTGGTTTGGTGCTCGAAGGTGGTCGGGTGCTCGAAGGTGGTCCGATGCTCGGAGGTGGTCGGGTGCTTGGAGGTGGTTGGGTGCACCAGCGGTGGCCACGCCACGATGGTGGCGTTGCGAGCGCGGCGAGTGAATGCTCTACTTCGGCGTCCATGGGGCTTGGAGGGTCTACAGCGTCCAAGGGCTCAGAGGTGGTCGCGGTGTGCACGTGAGTGTGCTATGCTTATGTGCCTTGAGACCGGAGATGGCCTTGGCCTACGTGCTCACGGTATGGAGCGCCATGGCCGGAGTAGCAAGGTTTGGCAGCGAGTAGGGGAAGGAACCGGGGGCTCACCGTAGGTGTTGTGGAAGAGGGGATGGCGATGCAGTGATGTGTTGTGGCCGTGTAGCTCTGGAAGCCGTGCAGTGTTGACCCGCGACCATGATGACGAAGACGGCATCACCCTCGGCTCTAGCAACTTCAGCAGCACGTAGGGGTTTTGATCCTCTTCTCATGATCTCCTTCTTGACCCTCTACTCTCGGTACGATGCGGCTGCTAGACCACCAAGCGGTGGCGAAGGCTGAGGGAGAGGCTAAGGCGCCGGGCGTGAGTGGCGTGTGGGCTGGCTTTATAGCCGAGCACCATGCCTCTCATGGTAGCTGGCATCATGCGGTGGAGGCGTGTGCATCGCATTAGATGGTGGTGTGGGGTTGCGTGGGCACGGCACAAGGGAGATAGGGTCATGCCCCGGGCGTGACCCCCTGGCCCGCCCCTACCACCGTGGTCGGCTCTTGGTCGCGCGGGCGGTTGAGCATGGCGTGGAGAAGATGAATAGGAGGGCTAACATGCAGGGCCCGTGTGGCAGCGGCAGCAGGCGAGCGGAGGGCGCGCGGGCTTGCTGGGCCGGCTCGTGGGCCGCATGCGCGTCCTGGAAGATGGAATGGGGTTGGTAGGCCGGTTGGGCTGGCTGGCTGGCGTGGGCTGAGCAGGCCGAACCTGCAAGGCCTTCTTCTTCCCTTTTTCTTTTTCTATTTTCTTTTTCTTCTTCCTTGATTTGAATTCAAATTTGGTTTTTAAATTTTGGATTCCAAATTGGTGCACCATATTCATTGGAGTTGTTAAGCATATCATAACTCAAATGGAAATCCAAATCACATTTTTAATAATCGATGTATGCAACACTTTATTTGTTAGAATTTAAATAAACACAATTAACTAATGACATGCCATGCTTATGTGTTAACTTGGGTTGGGGTTAGACCTAATGCATCTCTTAGGTTGGGTTACTATACATGACACTCATCATCGCATGGGAGTTTTTAAGAAAAATTTTGTAGTTGGTATTTTTAGTGTGTGGATATTTGGGTTGTTACAGTCCTACCCCCTTAACAGAATCTCGACCTCAAGATTAAAGCGTAACGTACTCTTCGAAGAGGTAAGGATATCATAGCCGAAGGTTAGACTCTTTCTCCCATGTTGCTTCTCTCTTAGTGTGATTGCTCCATTGGATCTTGCACATAGGAATAGTCTTGCTTTGGGTCTCTTTGGTATCTCTGCCTAGAATTCTGATAGGATGTTCTTTATACTCAAGTGTATCTTGAATGTCAAGTGTATCAGTTGGAACTACTTCATCAGGCACTCTCAAACACTTGCGTAGCTGTGAGACATGGAATACGGGATGTACACCTATCAATACCTCAGGTAGCTCAAGTTTGTAGGCTAGCTTTCCATTCCTCTTGCAAATCTTGTATGGGCCAACAAATCTTGGGTCAAGCTTTCCTTTCACATGGAATCTAACAGTTCCACATAGCGGGGATACCTTGAGATAGATGAAATCCCCCACATTGAACTCAAGTTCTCTTCTCCTTTTGTTAGCATAGCTCTTGTATCGACTTTGAGCAATTCTCAAATTCTCCTTTACTTGTGCAACTCCTTCTACATCTTGAATCCTAGCAGAGTCAAAGAATGATCTTTCTCCTAGTTAGGACCACATCAAAGGTGTCTTACAAGGTCTGCCATACAGAGCTTCAAATGGTGACATCTTGATACTGGCTTGGTAGCTGTTGTTGTAAGAGAACTCTGCATAGGGTAGGCATTTCTCCCAATTAGAGACATAATTTAGTACACTAGCGCGAAGTATGTCTTCTAAGATCTAATTTACTCGTTCTGTCTATCCATCTGTGTGTGGGTGATAAGCAGTACTGAAATCAAGTTTGGTTCCAATGGACTTGTGCAGAGCTTCCCAGAATCAGGACACAAACTGAGGACCACGATCGGATACAATACTAGAGGGAGCTCCATGCAACCTAAGAATATGCTTAATATATAGATCTGCTAATTTTTCTGCATTGGTCTTGGTCTTAACTGGTACAAAGTGAGCAATCTTGGTCAAACGGCCAATAATCACCCATATGGAATCATTGCCTTTCTGTGATTGGGGCAATCCCACTATGAAATCCATGGATATGCTCTCCCATTTCCACTCGGGAACATCAAGAGGCTTTAGCAAACCATAGGCCTTTGATGTTTAGCCTTGACTCTATTACAGGTGTCACAACGTGCCACATGTCCTACAATGTCTGTCTTCATGCCTTTCCACCAACAGTGTTTCTTCAAGTCTTGATACATCTTTGAACCTCTAGGGTGAATACAGTACTTGGAATCATGAGCTTCTGACAGAATTTCCTCTCGTAGTGCTAGGTCAGATGGAACATAGATTCTGTTCTTGAACCAGATGGTTCCTTGTTCATCTTCTTGGTGGTTTGTCTTGTAGCCTAGTTTCATCAGACCATGAAGATATTCAATTTCTTCACAACTTTTCTGAGCTTGGCGGATGCGATTTGTGAGATCATACTATATGCAGAGCTCATTCAACAAGTCATGCAGTAGTATCTCAAGTTGGAAATCATCAATCTCTTCCTTGAGCTCAGGTGGTATGGATTCAGTGATCAAGGCGTGATAGTAACTCTTGCGACTGAGAGCATCTACAACTACATTAGCTTTTCCTAGATGATAGTGAATTTCTAGGTCATAGTCCTTGATCAATTCTAGCCATTGGCGTTGCCTCATATTTAGATCTTCTTGAGTGAAAAGTACTTCAAGCTCTTGTGATCGGTGTAGATGTCACACTTGTTGCCTATCAAGTAGTGTTTCCAGATCTTCAAGGCATGCACAACTGCTGCTAACTCAAGATCATGGGTTGGGTAACGGTTCTCGTGTTCTTTCAACTGTCGAGACGCATATGCTATCACTCTTCCATCTTGCATCAGTACACAACCAAGTCCTTGATGGGATGCATCACAATAGACCACAAAATCTTTGCTGATATCAGGCAATGCTAACACAAGAGTTGTGGTAAGCTTCTGTTTCAATTCCTGGAAGCTTTGTTCACACTCGGGTGTCCATTCAAACTCCTTAGTCTTCTTCAGAAGGTTGGTCATTGGACGGGCTATCTTGGAGAAGTTCTCAATGAATCGGTGATAATATCTGGCCAATCCTAAGAAACTTCTGATTTCTATCACATTACAGGGTTGATCCCACTCTTTCATAGCTTCAATCTTGGCTAGGTCAACTGCGACACCTTTGGCTAATAGTACATGGCCTAAGAAGGCAACTTCCTATAGCTAAAACTCACATTTGCTAAACTTTGCATATAGCTGATGTTGGGCTAGTTTCTCAAGCACCGTTCTCAGATGATGTTCGTGTTCTTTAGCGGTGGATGAATAAACAAGGATGTCATCAATGAATACTACCATGAACTTATCCAGTTCATCCATGAAAACCTTATTCATCATATTCATGAAGTATGCGGGAGCATTCGTGAGTCCAAAGGACACCACTATGAACTCAAACTGACCATACCTAGTCACAAAAGCTATCTTCGAGATGTCACTTTCTCAAATCTTCATCTGATGATAGCCGAATCTGAGATCAATCTAGGAGAAATACTTGGCATCTCAAAGCTGATCAAGCAGATCATCAATCCTTGGCAGGGGGTACTTGTTCTTGATGGTGACTGTGTTCAAGTTCTGGTAGTCAATACACATTCTCATCGAGCCATCCTTCTTCTTAACAAATAGAACAGGGGATCCCCAGGGTGAAGCACTGGGTCTGATATATCCCTTCGAGATGAGCTCATCAAGCTGTTTCTTGAGCTCAGCCAGTTCATCAACTGACATGCGATAGGGTCTCTTGGCAATGGGTCCTGTTCCCGGCAAGAGATCAATGATGAACTCTACATCATGGTCTGGTGGCATACCCGGTAATTCTTTAGGGAATACATTAGGATAGTCTCTGACCACCGGCACATCATGAACTATCTTCTCCTCTCTCTGACTCTGAACTAGCTTTTAGGGCACACAAGATAGAGGTGGACTTTCTGGACTGGGGTTCACATCTAATGACTTGGCCTAATGGGTGGGTCACTTGGACATATCTAGGTGAACATGATATGATACCTCGGTGAATGGTTAACCAATCCATGCCTAAGATGACATCTAGGTTGGTGGAAGGTAACAAAGTTAGGTCAGCTTTAAAGGTAAGACCCTTAATGATAAGACTTACTCCCTTACAGATGTGGGTGCATTTTAGGTCTCCTAAAGGTGAGCTAGTGATGATAGGCTCTTCACGTGGGGTTATAGGCAGGTCATACTCTCATGCAAACTTGGATGATATGTAAGAACAAGTTGCTCCAGAGTCAAATAGAACTGATGCAGTATTGCCATTAACTAAAAACATACCATACACCACGTTAGAGGCAGCCTGTGCTTCCTCAGTGTCCAGATGGTTGAGATGTCCATGGGTAGCAGATCCCTTGAACTAAGACTTCTGAGTAGCTAAGTTCTGTGGGCACTCAGTGGCTTTGTGACCTGGTTGGCCACAAGCAAAGCAGGTGAAAGGCATACCACCTGTAGGGGTTGGCTTGGGTGCCTTCTAGTTTCTAGTGCTTGGTGTGGAGCGGTTCTGTGCTGGGCGTTCATTCACTGAGCGGGGATGGTTGAAACAATCCTAAGTGTAACGGTCCCGGGTGTAGCGATCCTGAGCAGAGTGGGAGTATTTGGTGGTGTAGCCTCCACTACCCCTACTCGATCTAGGGTTATCATCCCTATTGTAGCGAGAGCGTTCCCTGGATGGTGCATCTCTGTGGAACCTCTTGTGATCACGTCCATGGAAGGACTCCTCAGGCTTACGCTTCCTCTCCCTATACTCTTCTCCAGCTTTAGCATGGTCCTTTTCAATCTAGACGCAGCGATCCACCAGAGCACGCAATGTGTTGCTCTCAATACCGCCAAACTTCAACTGGATGTGTGGGTTAAGTCCCTTGTGGTAATAGTACAGCTTCTCCTTCTCAGAGTTCATAACATAGGAAGGTGCATAGCGTAGAAGGTTGGTGAAATGGGTAGTGTACTCAGTAACCCTATCCTTTCCCATCTTGATGTTGCGGAACTCCTCGGCTTTGGCCTCCATGATACCCTTGGGAATGTGATACTCAGTGAATGCTTCGGCAAACTCTTCCCATGAGGTGTTGGCAGGGTCCTCATGGGAATCACTGAAACTGTCCCACCAGGCGTGTGTTGCTCCTGTGAGCTAGTGTGTGGTTGCTCCAACACACTCATCGTCGATGAAAGTAGTGAGGTCAAGCTTCTTCTCCATCTCCTTGAGCCAGTCATTGGCTACAAGCAGGTCAGGGTCGGTGCCATCATAGGTAGGCGGCCTTAGCTTCAGAAATCCCTCTAGCTTCCTTTGGAAGTCATTATGCTGACCTCCCTGGCGATGGTTTGCTCCTTCAACAAGAGCTGCCAGAAGCTAGGTCTGTTATGCCATCACTTCTGCCAGGTTCAGTGGTGGTGGTGGAGGAATGTTCTCCTCAGGTGGCGGGGTATTCTCTAGGTGGAAGGGTATCCCTCCACGTCCATGGCCACAGCCACGGCCATGGTTGTTGCCACCACCTCCCCCATTTGGTTCAACTAGTTCAGGGGTGGGCGCACGTCCATGGTTCATTAGGCGATTAGATCGGTGGTTCGGCATCTGCAACACGGATCATAGAGAATTTAGTGCTTGTGCTATAAGTGCTTATGATTCAATATGATTAGATGATTTTGATGATTTAAAGAAAAAAACATATTACTATCCAACACTCATTACAAAGAAGCAATAAGATCCATAAGATGCAATAAGATCCAAAACATTTATTACATGGGTTTTATTACATAGCATCATCTCCAGTAGCTACACTTGAAGACGTGCGAGAATTGTGCTACGCATAATGTCTCATAATACATCTCATAAGGGGTACATCATGGGGTACAACTTACGGAAGCTACTGACATGACTCATGACCACGCAGGGTCATTCTACTCTAACTCGTACACTGCAGCTGGGATACGACTGTTCTCAATCTCGATCTCCTCGTCAGACTTGTGAAGTCAGGACACGTATTTCAAGGCCTCGGTGAGCTCCTCAGTAGGCTTGGCTCCTAGTAATGTAGGGCAGGCATCTAGGTTAAGGCAAGTCAGGGCTAATTCAAACTCCTCTATCCTAGGCTTTGTCTTGCTGTGAATCTCCTTAGGTAGCTGATCCCACATACCCTTCACCTCCCTAAGGCGCTTCCTATCAAACTTCTATCAAGCCTGCCATGTCCTCTCACACTTGTCCTGTAGGTACTCGGTCTGCCTGAGTGCCTCGATTAGGTGACCCTAGTTATGAACGGCCTTCTTCCTGAACTCCTCTAGCTCTTGAGTCATGGTCTTGTTCCAAGATTGGATCTTTAGCATATCAATCCCCTTAGATCTCTCTCTGTCTCCTCTGTGGTTGAACTCGGCCTTCTTGTCATCCAACTCTCTCTGCAACTCCAAAACCTTGCTGTCGAGGTAGCAGTTCCTATTGCCTAGGTCGGCTACTTTGTCCTATAAGTCAGCAACCTTGGCTCTGTGGACTTCCTCATGACGGTTGAGCTCGTCCTGTAGCTTGGTAACTGTCTCAAGTAGACTAGCTTGCTCCTATGCTCTCTGCGAGTCTCGCTCCTGGTACTCCCACCGGAGGCCCTGGTCCTAATGTCTCCTCTGCTCCAGCTAGGTCACGTACCTATCCTACTCCAGTAGGTGGATAGCTGAGACACAAAGGCACCTACCCTCCTTGGCAAGGATAACTCTGCCAACTGCGAAACTCTGCTCACTAGGGGTAAGGCTGAGGTCGAGGGCCTAGGGAAGTAGATGGAACTCTGTCGTCTTCAGGTGCTCATAGTGGTCCCTCATCACTCTATGAAGTGCCTTGTGTGAGATAGCTCATAGTCCCTCCTTGACTGTGTCCTCTATAGTCAACTTGGTGAAAGCTAGGACAGAAGGTAAGGTAGTGCTAGCTGGGAACTCGACTGAGGTGACAATATGTCCTTCGATTCCTCCTTCCTAAGCTAGCTTCCCGGTGTAGGTGACCTTGACAAGCTCATCGGGGACACCTAACATGATGAGAACTCGACAGAGGGTCTGTGCAAAACCCCCGAGCTCACATAGGTCGAAGGTAAGCTTGGCATGGTCTAGAGGTAGCGGTCCTAGAGGTGGCCAGTCGTCGTTCGTTGCCATCTGCATGTTTTATGGAATCAGGTGTTAGTAGGTCCATATTAGATAAGCCTTGCATAAAAGTAAATGCAAGGTTGGTATATAACCAAAAGAAGGGTTGTCCACGTCCTATTCTATCATCCATTTCTAAGGGTTTCGTCCTATGGTCAAGTATGGCTCTGATACCAACTGAAACGACCCCGATTTCCACAAAGGGAAATCCGCAGCGTCGAAGTGTAATAAGACCGTTGTAGATCATATTACCCAAATTCTAGTCGAATATCACATCCATACAATGATGATATTAAAGTACAAATAGTGTGGAATTACATAAATTATTACATCGCCTCATTGGTGGAATCAAAAGTAGCATTCATTCAGAATAGCTTATAGATAAGATCGCCAAACTCGAGCATAGGCATGAACCCCTTATCTGTCAAACTCCTCAGAGCTATACTCCTTAGCAGAACCTGTGTGCCAAAATTTATCAGTATGATTTGTACTGGCCACTCCCAACCCTATGAGCATTGCTTTCTGGAAATAGGATGCAAGTTGGATATATTCAAAGGAACCTATAAGGCTAGGGTTTCCTATGCAGTAGCATATCAAGTATATAATAATAGTTGGTCAAGTGTTAACTCCATTCCCATACACGTTCCACCCCATTCCCTTCCCAGAGCCAGGTTTCGATCCTAGGATTGATATACCACCATCTCCACACCATCACCATACCATAACCATACCCTCGCTCAGCCAATAGGCCAACTCCCTCTTGGCACTGTCTCAAGGCCCGTAGCCCCTGGCTACGACCGACACTCTCTCATGGGGGAAGAAGAGAATGACTCATCTCACTATCTAGTTTAAGCGAAACCCAGGAAAGGTCCATAGCCGACAAGTTGGCACATGTATCGATCGATCAACCATACACTCTGTAGAGGTTTTACATAACCACAAGATCCACCTTCCTCGCTGACCATCGTCAACTAGGCTGATTCCAGCCGCTTGCTCGCCTAGGATACTGCCACTCTACCATTCAACCCTGGTTCACCCCAAGTCTAGTCTGGGGTGGCTAAAACTATGAGTCATGAGCTGGGTCCACAAGGTCTACATGAAGTCTCGGAAGGGTGTGGGGGAAATCCTCCATGCCCCGTACCTCCTTACACTGTCCACTATCAACCTAGCAGTAGTGGCAATATCCTACCAAGTAGTCCGTCTGTCCTGCACCATATAGGGCGAGTGGTATGTAAGGCTTCCCGGTGAATCTGAGTACTAGTAAGTCCTTAGGGATGACTATGCCAGAATGTCTCCATCAGGGTTTCCATTTACCGTGCCACCACAGCACCTCCATCCCGAGCTCCACCCGTCACAGGTTCATACCCAGGTCCATCTCATATACCATTTTACCCACCATAGGTATCCATTCCAGGGGTGCCCATGTAGCACCCCATGGCAAGACTTGCCCTAGGCTCGTCGTATAGTCCAACTTGGTCGACACAACCCTCACCCTTCACACACCCAAGTCACACACATAGCACTCTCCCCATAGTCTAGTTATCTCCCATTTCCACCACGCATCAATGTAGTATAAGCATAGTAGAAGTGCAAGCAATGAAATGTAGTAGCAAGCATGTGTCTAGCCTAATAGCAGGGTATGCAGGGGTAAGGTTGTGTCAAGGTAAAGGCCATCAAATAAGCATTCTACCATGCAAGTCCTATCATAGTATGATTATAACCGTAAAGTAAAGCGATAGCAGTTCTATATTAGCCATGCGTAATAGGGGCTACGAGATTGGGTGGGATGTGGCACCTTTAGTGTAGTCATCTCTGTTCTCCTCATAGTACTCACGGTCCTCATTCGTCAGGTTCTTCTCCGAGTCTGCATCGTTCGCATTATAGTCGCATTAGCGATGTCTATAGAATATCATAAAGAAGCAATGGAAATTCAAAAGAGCCAAATGCACTCAAAGATGGGTTCATTGCGTAGAGCTTGATTTTAGATGAATTTTGGTCCTGGTCTCGTATTTTTCCAAGGTCGTACGAATTAGTTATGAATTTCTGAAGTTTAAATCATTTCTGAAAATGGAAAAAGGCTGAATTAATCCTGGGCTGACACGTGTCACGTTGTGATTGGTCCACGTGGCATGCTGACATCAGCATGACGTCATCGTCCCGGTTCTTATACTGATAGGTGGGATCCAGCTGACGTCAGCATGACATCATCAACGTCGTTAGTTCCGACGGGTGGGTCTAGGGGCCATTGGGTCACCGACATGTGGGTTCGGTCAAAGTCAACGTCAGTCAACGGCAGGTCAACGGTCAATGATTTTTGGTCAACGGTCAGGGTCACTGACGTGTGGGTCCCGTGTGATGTCATCATGACATCAGCGTCTGACGTGTGGGTCCAGAGTGCCTATGCCACTAACATGTGGGGCCAGGTCAATAGTCAACGTTGACCGGTCAATAGTCAATACGGGTCGGGTCTCGACTAGGCTTGGACAGGGCTAGATCTAGGTCGGGCTTGGCCCACCACATGGCAAGCTGTGATGTTGCCACGTCGTAGCCATGGGCTTCTACTGGGCTTTGTCCACATTGCTGGCTTACGGTGCGTGGTTCATGGTGGACGTAGGTTCACGGTCCATGGACCTAAGACAGGGTCCATGGTGGACCAAGTCCACCATCTTTTCTCTCGGCTCGGCTCACATGCACCGAGTGTAGGCGTGGATGGCCAGCGAGGGAAGTCTCCCCTATTTTCTCCCGCAGCTGCGCTCCAGCCGGCGGCGTGCTCGCTGGTGAGCCTCCATGGCAGCGCTGGTGTGCAATTGACACGGGTGGAAGCTTCGCTAAGCCTTGGCGTCTTCATTGGTGGGGTTACCATGGCGTGTGGGGTCCCATGGTGTGCCAGCCATGGCGGCAGCCTTCTGGGCACAACGGCGGCGCTGGTAAGGTGGCTACGGCCATGGTGAAGCGCCCTAATGGGGCGTGTAAGCTTCTACGACTCCATAGGGATGCGGCATGGGCGTCTAGGGCTCAAGGTGGGGCTTTGTGCTTCTAGGTGGCTGGTAGGGGCTCCCTAGTGGCCACGGCGACATGGTGATGACGGCGAGGCACATGGTGATCTACGGGGCTCCAGCAGGGTGGTCATGGCATGGTCGCGGGTGTTTCCCTGGCTCCAGCGAACAGGGCGGGTGAGTCATGGAGGCGCCAGGCGCTCCCAGCGGTACTGGCCACGGTGGTTGGTGGCTCTGGCCGGTGGTCTGGTGCTTAGGCCGGTGGTCTAGTGCTCGGAGGTGGTCAGGTGCTCGGAGGTGGTCTAGTGCTCAGAGGTGGTCGGGTGCTCAAAGGTGGTCGGGTGCGCCAGTGGTGGCCACGCCATGATGGCGGCATTGCGAGCATGGCGAGCGAGTGCTCTGCTTTGGCGTCCGTGGGCTTGGAGGGTCTACAGCGTCCAAGGCTTGGAGGGTCTACAGCCTTGAGACCGGAGATGGCCTTGGCCTACGCGCTCATGGTATGGAGCACCATGGCCAGAGTAGCAAGGTCCGGCAATGAGCAGGGGAAGGAACCGGGGGCTCACCGTAGGTGTTGTGGAAGAGGGGATGGCGGTGCAGTGACGTGTTGTGGCCATGTAGCTCTGGAAACCATGCAGTGCCGACCTACGACCATGATGATGACAACGGCATCACCCTCGGCTCCGGTGACTTCAGCAGCACGCAGGGGTTCCGATCCTCTTCTCACGATCTCCTTCTCGGCCCTCTACTCTCGGTACGGTGCGGCTGCTAGACCACCAAGCGGTGGTGAAGGCTGAGGGAGAGGCTAAGGCACTGGGCATGAGCGGCGTGTAGGCTGGCTTTATAGCCGAGCACCATGCCTCTCATGGTGGCTGGCATCGTGCTGTGGAGGCGTGTGCATCACATCAGACTGTGGTGCGGAGTTGCGTGGGCACAGCGCAAGGGAGATAGGGTCATGCCCCGGGCGTGACCCCCTAGCCTGCCCCTACCACTGCGGTCAGCTCTTGGTCGCGCGAGCGGTTGAGCGTGGCATGGAGAAGATGAATAGGAGGGCTGACATGCAGGGCCCACATGGTAGCGGTAGCAGGCGAGCGGAGGGCGCGCGGGCTTGCTGGGCCAGCTCGTGGGCCGCGCGCGTGTCCTGGAAGATGGAATGGGGTTGGCAGGCCGGTTGGGCTGGCTGGCTGGCGCAGGCCGAGCCTACGAGGCCTTCTTCTTCCCTTTTTCTTTTTCTATTTTCTTTTTCTTCTTCCTTGATTTGAATTCAAATTTGGTTTTTAAATTTTGGATTCCAAATTGGTGCACCATATTCATTGGAGTTGTTAAGCATATCATAACTCAAATGGAAATCCAAATCACAGTTTAATAATCGATGTATGCAACACTTTATTTGTTAGAATTTAAATAAACACAATTAACTAATGACATGCCATGCTTATGTGTTAACTTGGGTTGGGGTTAGACCTAATGCATCTCTTAGGTTGGGTTACTATACATGACACTCATCATCGCATGGGAGTTTTTAAGAAAAATTTTGTAGTTGGTATTTTTAGTGTGTGGATTTTTGGGTTGTTACAACTCTAGGGAACTCACATCACCCACAATGACAGACGCACGGTCACTATGCTACCCACTCCCTATGCGGCCGCTGATCAGCATGCTGGTCAGCCGTGCTGCCCGCCGAGGCAGGCTAGGATGTTATGACTCACTAACAATGCCAGGGCATGGCATTGTTAGAAGATAGGTGCCCAATGTGGAGCTGTCCCTATCACTGCCTACTGTGTTAGTGGGGCCCACATAGAGGAAAAGGAAGGCCCGATGACCCTAAAGGCTTCCTTGACCTCTCATTCTCCTTTCCCCCATTGTAACCCCTGCTTTACCTTGGGCTATAAAAGGGAAAGCAGGGCGCCCTACTAAAGGGGGGACCGATACATCGAACAAGTGCGATCACACAACATTGGTTCACCGCACCTCATCACTAACAACACATCACCAGAGACTTGAGAGCACCTCCCTCTCTCGCTAGTTTTTAACCCCCTACTATGAACTTTTCCATGCTAGTAACACGAGCAGCATCAACGAACTAGACATAGGGACATTCAGCCTGAACTAGTATAAATCTCATGTCCTCTTAGCACACCATCCGAGCTAGAGGCACAATAATACAAATTTACTCGTTGGAGCTTACTCAAAACACCGATAGTTGGCACACTAGGTAGGGGTCTTTTTGCGTGTCTCAACATCAACACTAGGCCTCAGATGGCTAATCGCAACATTAGCTAGGTCCTAGGCACACACGTGCGCTTTGGGAACTAGATTTTGTCATCATGATAGAGGGAGAGTTGGTGTGGCTTTCCGCTGCCACACAACCCTTCCTCTTCACCATCCTCAACGCAATCACTAAGGTGCCTAAGGAGCTACAACTACCTACACCAGAGGTCCATGCCCTTGGAAGCAACTAGCTCCTCATCTTCGACTACGGAAGACCATGCATCGCGATTGTAGTGCACGAGTGTCTCAAGCTCCACCGCAATGCGCATGACACCCTCGATGCTCGCAGACATGAAGCATCCTCAAAACAACCCAACAAGAAACATACTAGTCCATCAGGCCCAATAGGGCAGCGGGCCATGCACCATGGCTCTGATGCATGAGCATCTCACCCTCTACTTCGATGCCTGCGACACCCTCGATGCTCATAGGCGTGCTTACGGCGATGCGAAAAGGGGGATAGCCACAGCTACCATCCATGCTATGGCGGACGCTATGATAGCGGTGAGGACTGAAGCTTGAGCCCTAACTTGATAGGACCTCAGGCCTTTGGCCAACACACCCTCAAGGGCAAGGCAAAGCGGGACAAGGACACTGATGAAGGTGCCTCCAAGCCTCCCAACAAAAGGAAGAACAAGCGGCAGTGTGGGAGCTCGCTAGTGACCAACGCCGACCACATGGGGGGCTAGAAGCCCATGGAGGGCACCCCGAGCCACTTCGAGAAGCTACTTGAAGGGACATGCCGAAACCATGCTTTCCCTATCAAGCACCTATACAAGGACTGCGTTCTTTTGAAGCGGTTCTTGTCTGGAAGCCCTAACAAGGGGGAGCATAGGACGGAGCCTAGCTAGACAAAGTGCATGACATCGCCCACCCTCGCTCGACCTAGTACTAGCGAGCATTGCACTGGTACCACAACCGTCGAGTGCGGGGTTAAGCCTTCAATGTTGGGGACCTAGTGCTCCACCTCGTCCAGAGCAGCAAGGACCGCCACAAGCTCTCCCTGCCATAGGGGGGACCGTACATCATCACGGAGATGTTTCTGCTAGGTGCCTACAAGCTCAAAACCATCAATGATGAGGTCTTCATCAATGCCTGGAACATTGAGCAGCTATGTCACTTTTACCCTTAATAAACGCACACTTTCTCTTATTATTAGTTTCACTGTCGAACTCCTAGATCTTTTGTGACACCCAACCCTAACAAACAACGAGGGGTCAGGCCTCACTCGAGGACTAATAAGAGCATATCTGTCTGGTAGATAATCTTTACGTTCGACCCTTTCTCACGATTAAGACCGAGAAGCGAAGTTTGCGGAAATAAACCCTAAGTAAAACTGGTTAGACCGAGAGAAACCTATGTCCCAGCGGCTATGGCGCCTTTGCTCACTAGTGTAATCAGAGTTTCTTTTCCCCACCCTGGGCTTTTTTGGGCCTTAGCCACGGAAAGGGCCGGTACACATTTAAAAGTCTATCTGCCTAGCAAACATTCTCAGTGCCCGACCCCCTTTCGCGTTAAGACCTAGGAGCTAGGTTTGTGGGAACAAGCTCTGAGTATAACTAGTCAGGCTTCAGGAAACCTATGCCCCAGTGGCTATGGTGTCTTTGCTCACCAGCGTGATCAGAATTGGCTCACCCGCATCCCGAGCTGTTATGGCATTAATGACAAAAAGGGTTAGAATGCACTAACCTTTTTATAACAAAAAGGGGAGAGGAGATAAAAAGTTTTTTGCTATAACGAAGTTTAAGAGCTTGTCCATTTATTACATGTTCTCCACCTGGCTTATCTGCCTAACTGAATTCTTATGCGGGATATCCTCATCCTCTATCTCCACAAGAAAGTCTTGTCTTAGTAGGTAACACAAGTCGATTGGATGGCTTGGTCACTATAGGGAAACAAATAGGGAGCAGCAGGATGCCCCACATGGGTTATGTTGACCCTATCGTGAACGACATACCCGGAACCCACTCGATAATGTCCGGTAAGAGCTCCCCGAACCCATCACTCTTACCATCGAAATAAATCCTATGCCCAGGTCGATTGAATGGCTCTAGGAGGCTACCAAGAGATGAGCGCGTGCCTACCCAAATCTTCCCCATGAAGGATCTGCCAAGCGATGGTTCACCTTCAAAGGCTATGGGCCACTGTAGGTAAGTGGGATATAGAGCTGAAAATGCTCCCATGTCCCATTAGCACCCAGGAGTTTGAAGGTTGGCCCACCAGTGGGTTAGCGGCCACTCTAGGGCACCCTAGAGTGAGGGGAGGTTAAGGACGAGCCCACTAGTAGCCAATACCCAAGGCGCGCAAAGTGCCACAGGCGTCCTGACCCTTGTTTTGAGTCTTGGATGATGCAAGGTCCATGGTTTTTCCCCAAAGAAAGGCACTGAGCCCTCAGACCGATCAAACAGATCTAAGAACTTTATGGACTGGCCACAATCAGTCACCAGCTAACCTTGAACTGGCCCCCCATGAAGCAAATGTCGAGGCTCCACTCAAACAAGCCCGTTAACAACTCACTGAGCGCCATGCTCCATCCAGTGAGGAAAGCATGACACAACTCAACCCCTCCGTTCTAGCGAATGGACGCATGAGGCACGGCAATCACAAGATGAACCAACCCTCTGACCGAACCCTTGCTATGTGCGGGGGCTTAGGGGCTCAGCATCACAAAGAGACTGAACACGTGGTCATAGACAAATAATGAGTCACCTCTAGATTGCAGAAACTGAGGGTGGGGTGACACATGAAACATGGCCGACCCCTACCAAGCCCCATGGGGCTCAAGCCGCCTGACCCTAAATCTAGAGATTGGGGTTCGAAGGCCAGCCTATGGAGGGCCTGAGGCCGCCTCATGTCAAACAAGAGCTAGGGGAGAAAATGTAGATGAGCCCCAGCAGCCTTCGCCTGACCTACCTAGAAGCAGACAGGGCCATCTCAACCTTCTCGTTCGATCCTAACTCCCAGCCAAGCCCATAGAATGCCCATTGAGGGGGCATCTGTTGGAAGGTAGGTTAAGGAGCAGTGGAATGCCACATGAAGGCTTTGTCGAGCCCATCGCGAATGATAGACCCAGATTCCACTCGAACATGCCCATTAGCGAGCTCACCGAGCATGTCACTTGAGCCATTGAGGCAAGTGACGTTAGCTCAACCCTTTTGATTGTGGAAACTACAAATGGGGCAACAATCACAAAGTTGAGCCAACCCTTGATCGAACCCCCACTACAAGCGGGGGCTTGAGGAAAGTTGGACTCGCAAGGAGTCCGAACGTGCGGTCGTAGAACGATAGCTCCGATCCTAGGGAGGGGCTACATATGAAAACAAGAGACATTTTCTCCTACTAATCTCGCTATCCTCTCCTCGATCTTTAGTGACACCTAACCCTAGCAACGGCAAGGGGTCAAATCTCACTCGGGGGCTGATAAGGGTACAAATACACCCTTTCTAAAATAGTCACCATGCTCCGACCTCTTCATCATGTTAAACCTAGTGGCAAGGTCTATGAAAACAAATGATTGAGCATGGCTAGTTGGACTCTTACCATGGCAGAACCTCCTAAATTATAGGACCTACATGCACTTGTCACTATCCAACGACCTTTGACAACTATGCATATGTTCCTGGTAACTTAACAAGTCTGTCGGGTGTCCTCAGGGAACCCCAAATCATCCATGATTTCCGAGCAGGATCACATTACAGAGCCATTGTAGTATTACAACATGTATTCAAATATCAATACCAAAGTAAAAACAGCGAAAGTCTTACGATAACTTAGTTTACAAACCATTTGTTTCAAACCTTACAAACTAAGTTCGATAATTATTACAAACCATAGTAGTAGTGGAGTGGCATTATAATATATACAAAACACACAATGAAACTGCCCTGCCCAAGGGCCACACATTTACTTCTCATCGTCATCACAAGGAACAACTGTCATGCAGCACGATCCAAAATAGATCTGCTCATGAGGCTCACCTGCAACAAGGGTCAACGAACCCTGAGTACAAAAGTACTCAACAAGGCTTAACCGAAATATTAACTGATAAACTTAGTGATGCTGGCTCAGGGATTCAAGGTATGGCTTTAGCAATAATCAAAGTTCTTTTGCGTAAAAGCTTTTTAACAAAATTCTTTACTTCAAAGGTAAAACTTTATAAGTACCACATATGAATCTACCATGATCCATAATGAGATCATGAACTTCATATCAATCTCTTTCTCAAACCTTTCTCAAGTTCCAGTTATTAATCTACGATGATGAATAGTGAGTTGAGTCTCCATAACTGAGGAGCAACGATGATTCAAACCGATTAAAAACCCAGCTGGGAATTCTAGACCACACGACATATGCAGGTCCCCAACCTACATATACCAACCTACCCTCGGATCCTCTAAACAAGAATGGGTCTGCGCCACCCGAGAATACAGTACTCCACCATTCCAGCCCATGGCCATGTGGGTACACGCTATTCCCGCCATCTCTCCACTCCCAGTGCGCGAGTAGCCATTCTCGTAATAGAATAGCCAAGTTAAGGCTTACTGGAGTATGTGGTTAGTACTACAAAGTCTCACCTCATGCAATTCAACAACGGACGTGCCTTAATCGACATAGGCGGAAAGAACCCTCTCACAAGACCTCCATGTCTTGTGGCTCACACGCATTGAGTCCGCCTGGTCTAAATTTATTACTCCACATTCCCATATCACATGATAACATAAGTTAACCAAAATTCCGTTTAAAGTTCGTAGGTGATAGGTAATCACCCGACTTTCATCGTTCTAAGCATAGCTAAGCAAAACTAGGCATATACGAATTTAAAACTGGTAATATGGTAAATATGGAATAACAAGGTTGGTAATGCACTAATTTGTTTTTCACTTGACTCCTAATTACTTAATGCAGTAAAGAGAAGCAAAAGCGAAATTAATTTGAAAAATACAAGGTAGGGTTGTATGCATCCGGGGCTTGCCTTCGTTGACGGAAAAGTCCGGTTCCTGCGATGTTTCACAAGTATTCGATCCGACCTCAACAGACGGATTAACCTCCACAACAACTTGATTAACTACCATGTGTTCACCTTCATTTACTACACATAATAACAATGCCATGTTTAACATGATGCGGAATACGAAACATGATGCTCGATGATGGATGCAAGAATTAACAATTTGAATACAACTTTCCTTCGCGGTATAGTTGCAAGTCAAACAAACTAAATCTTTTTCGTAACACATACATCAATTGCCAAGGATCATTATCAACAAATGACCCAAGGTCATCACTCAATCAAAATTTCAAACAAAACCTAAATCATTAAAGGTTACTATTTGCTTTTATGAATTAATTATTTAATTCAAAATTATGAAATAAATCAACTTATTCTAATTGAGCTCAAAATTTTAGTATATGTTTATTACATGATAAGTAAGTGGCAAAACAAATTTCATAATTTTTGGACAATTAAATAAGCCTAGAAAAAATCATGGAAATCCATTTATTAATAAATTGAGCAATTTTTATCACATTCAATGAGTACTGAAAAACATTATTTCATATTTTTCTTAAATACTATACATCACAGAGAAGTCACACAAAAATTTTCATAATTTTTGGAGCTCTAAATAAATCTACACAAAAATAACAAATTACATCACTATTCATTCAAATCTGAAAATAGAAAAAATCCATTTGAATGTTGAGTCACTGACAACCCGACCCCACCTGTCATCCCTAACCTCGCGCGCTGACCACGACAATGACAGCGCTGACCGGTGATATCTCGTCGACGGCGAGACCAACGGCGACGGCCAAAGCACCAAAACACTTCCCTCGACTAGGCGCATCATTCTAGGGCACAAGCTGGACTAGCTACGAACTGGACCGAGCACTACGCCGGCCATGGCGGCCATGACGGTGCAGCTATGCTATGCTGGCGATGGGAGACCTGTAAAGCTTAAACAGCTGGCCTAGGAAGCATCAGCAGCTCACCCCAAATGCTATTGAGTAGAGCACAAGGCCAGAGGAGCAACGGAGAGGTGGGTCGACGTTCCGAGCAAGCACGGTGGAGCAGACCGTCGTCGGTGGCAATGTTCCGGGAGCTGTGGTGGTCAAAATGAGAAATCAATGGGTCATGGAGTACCACAGCATCATGGCGATGCCGAAACAAGACTCAGCAGGGGCAGAGACTCACAGTAACACGCTGGCCACGGCAAGGCACGCTCGACGGAGATGCTGTCGGCCGTGGGGAAGAAAGATGACGCGCGGCGAAATTTGGCAAAGTCAGACGACTATGACTGGTTGGATGGGTGCGCAAGGAAGAGGTGAAGCTGTTGAGCACTTTGTTGTGATGACACAGGCGCTGGTTTGACGGCGAGGGCTCAACAGAGCTACGGCAATGGCGCCCGGAAAATAGAGGAAGGGAAACGGCGAAGAACGGCGATGGCTTAGGTCTTAAGGAGCGGCCACAAGCGCAAGAAAGCCATGCAGGAGCCTTTCCCACACCAGCGCGAAGCCAAGGACGTCCACGCGCACATCTAGAAGCGAACCAAAGGTCGCCGACGGTGTAGCTACGATGGTGAACACTGTTCATAGTAATTACAAGTTTGCCATTCGCCAAAATTCACAAATTACTCTCAAATTTTCATAACAACTCAAAAATATCCAAATACAAAAGTTGTTCAAAATCAAAAGTTCTACAACTTTGCTTTTATAACCAACTCCTAATTCGGTCTAGATTTTGAAATGAACTTTTGAATTCAAATAGGGAAATTTAACGAATTATGCCTTTTCAAATTACTCCAAATTTTTCTAAACAACTTGAAAAACTCCAAAAACAAACTTTGTATAACTTGTCAAGCTCTACACTTTTGATTTTGGACTCAACCCCAAAATATGCTTAGATTTTGAAATGGATTTTCAGGGTAGGGTTTAAATAATGAAAATCAGGGTTTTCTGGAAAATTCAAATCCAAACCAAATTCTGACATGATTCAAACAATTCAATTCAACACTCATAACACAAATGTAAACTTGTTTTAGTGAATGCATATCAAAGTTTGCAATATGACCAAATGCCTTGCAATGCATATGATGACATGTCATGTTTTAAATATTTAAACACCCGGGGTGTTACACTTACTCACCAGCGCGATCAGAGTTTCCCTCCTACACCTCAGGCCCCATGGTCTTAACAAATGGAAGGGTCAAAACACACGAACCCCTTTCCACACATAAAAAGGGAGGAAAAACAAACTTAGTCAAACAAAACAAAATGATAAGTTTGTGTGATAGTGTAGAAGGGTTGGAGTTTGTCTACTTGTTACATGAATGATTACTCAACCTATCTGACTAACTAACCCCTCTAGGGGAGAACTATGTCTTCGATTTTGTTTGCCAGGTCCCATGATAGAGGAGCCACCATCATCTCAATCTCATCCAGCTCATAGGCTTCGTAGCCAGGCATGAAGCCGAGGATCATTGTCTCCAGGTTGATGTTGTCCCCATAATGAGAATGAGCAATTGTGAAGGATTGATGGACCCTAATGCGAAGGGCGTTCCTCTCAAGCAAGTGCACCCATGCTATGATCTCGATGGCACAGGCCACGAGCGAACTAGTCCCCTCCGACTGCACCACCTCTAGGTCATCATAGACCACTCTAAGGGTGGTGCTTAGGATACCAAGCTTGTCGCTCTCTACCTGAAGGTTCCTCCTTGCCTCGGCGAGGTCCGTGGCCAGCCCGACTGAGATGCCCTCGACCTCCAGCCTTTGGGCCGTCATGGTTCCAAGCTCAGCCTAGAGGGAGCCAATCTTCTACTGCACATCATCGTGCTCTCAATGGGCCTGGTCACGCTCTGAGCAGAGCCTCTCTGTGGTTTGGAGTAGCTTGTCCCACTCCTTGCATAGCTGGGCAACCACCATAGTGTCCAGACTTGCCTTCTTCTCCATGGCCATGAGCTTCTCCTCGGCCTCGAGCTTCAGCTCCTGCTCCTTCTCAACCATGGCCAGGAGGTCAAGGATCCATCGGCTGGTCTCGACGTCCTTTTGAAGCAGCTCATCCCTCTCCCTCCTAACCTTGGCAGCCTCCTCGTTGTCCTTCCACAACCTCGCTGATAGAGCCTCAAACACCCTCTCAGCCTCGTCCGCATGCCAACAGGCCTCGGCCACCCATAATCGGAGACTATTTGCCTCCTTGGCAATGGGAGTCAGCTTGGCCACCTTCTATTGGGTGGCAGCAAGCTAGGCCATCACCTCCCCACACAGCCATGCCTCCTCAACAAGGTGGTCCCAGGTTCCCTTCTACTCATGAAGGAACCACAACTTCCCTCGGCTACGAGCAATAAGGGACTAAAAGAAGACGATGGTCAGAATACAAGAATATGCATAGAAAGGACAAAGCAAGAAGCAGGATCAACATTAGCCAAGGCACCTCGGGCATGGTCTAGAGCTTTGAGCATAGACGTGACTCCCACGTCGAGACTCTCCTGCACCATGCTCTCGGTGGCATCATCGAGGGTGAAGAGCGTCGACGCTAGATCCTCTGGATTTGTCCACTAGAGCAGGGGTTTGCCCCGCACAGGCGAGTGGCCGCCTCTCGACATCAGGGCTAGGGACGATTCACCACCGGTCCTCTCTCCCACCGCCACGACGTCCAGAGGCCCCTTGGCCATGTCCCCCTCCATCTAGCCCACGTCGAATGCCGTCGCTTGGGCCATCGGTGGCGTGGGTTGCCACGCTACCTCGAGCACCACCACAGTTGCGTCCGGCTATGGCCCACCTATTGCAGCTGCCACCACCTCCACCTGCATTGGTGGGACCTCGACCACCTACGTTGCACCCACCGTGGCTGGCACCACCAGCACAGAAGGTGGCTCCATCCGCCCCATCATCAGCAGTGGTATTGCCTCCATCGTGGCTACTCAATGACATCCGAGGGCATCCCTTGAGCCCCAATGCCTGCTTGTCCCACTGAGGGCACGAGCATCACCGTGGGTGGCGCCTGATCAGCCGGCGATGCGGTCACACCAGTGCCGCTCCCACCCAAAATAGGCACAACATGAACCAACGGCTGCCACCCTGTTTGAAGGGCGACACTCTTCTTTGGTGCCAGCGCTAAAGGATTACTCCACCTCATGATGATGTAAGGAACAAAAAGCATAAGTCATGATAAAAGTAGAGAAAAACAAAGAAAAACAGAGGAGCTAGTGACTTACATCAGTGCTGTTGGGTGGTGGATATGTTTGGGGGCAAACCCCTAGACCCCTACTCCACCTTGTTGGGGCAGGGCCATTTTGAGCCCACCCCCTGCTCCTGGGTAGAGGGGCTCTCTCTCCTTGCATCTTGGGGCATGACAGTAGAGCCACCCACCTCCACTGGCACCTCAGGCGCGGTGGCAGATCTGCCTGCCCTTGTTGGCTCCTAGGGTAGGCCAACGGTCTAACCCATCTTTGCCAGCCCCATGGATGCACCCTCCCCTCCATGGAACGGGAAGGGCCTCGACTCCTACAAGGATGAGCGGATACCTATCAGCACATCCTCGCTCTCCAGGACATCTCACTCAATATCATCAACTACCTCGTCATCATCTTCCTCATCATCATCGTCATCAGTGTCGGTGTCCTCCCCTCGCTCCCACGCCCACAACTTCCACTGCCTCTTCTTCCTCTTGTCCTCCTTCACCTTCCAAAGCCACTCACCCTCAGCATGATTCGCCGCCCTCATGGAGGAATCCCTCAGCAATGGAGCCAAGTGATCCATGAGGATGAGGTCCCTCAGCTGGTCTCCCCATCTTAATGTTAGTATCAAGGGGTCAGGAGTGCAATTGAAAAGGAAGCATGAGGAGGGAAAACTTACAAAAACGATGTGGCCTAGTTCTAGCCGCATCAGAGGATGCCCCAGCACTGGGTACATGAAATCAAGGGGGGCGCCTATGTCATCCCATGAAGGTTCCATCACCTCCTTGATGCGCTGCATGACTTCAGAATGGGAGTGCGCTCCCTCGGCAAGCCTCGTCCCATCGAATGATGCCTCGAGCACCATCGCATACAGCGGAAGTGTGCGCCTCATCAACGGTGCCACCCTCCTCGTGTGGTAGGCCCTGATGATGCCTAACCCCTTCAGGCCCCTCTCCTTCAGGATGCGGATGGTGGTGAGGTGGTCCTAGATCTTCTTCTTATCCTTCTCTGGAACACCCCACTTGCTCCACAAATCTGGGGCCTCTTCGATTAGGCGCCCGGTGAACTCTGACAAGGGGCGGTAGCGTCGTTCTTGAGATAAAACCAATGCGAATGCCACCCCTTGTTGGAGGTCGATAGCTGCACCGATGGGTACTCGCTGACCCGGTTGTTCTAGAGGTGGATGCCAGCACATCCCATTGGCGTATTTAGCTCCTGCTTCTTCTCCCTCTTCTTCTAGAGGGCGACAACAAAGAAGTACTGCCACAGATCAAAGTGGGGACTGATCCCTAGGAATCCCTCACATAGGGCGATGAACACCGCCATGTGCTAGATTCTGTTGGGATTGAGGTGCTACAACTTGATCTTGTAGTAGTGCAGCAACCCCTGAAGAAATCCATGAGCAGGGGTAGCGAACCCATGCTCATGGAAGTGCACGAACGACACCACGTATCCTTTAGGTGGCGATGACATGTCCTCCTTGCTAGACAGCAGCCACTCCTCAGCCATGATCCATGTGCAGAGAAGACCACGATGGATGAGGCCATCCATGCGCTGGAAGGTGATGTCAGAGCTACACCACAGATCCATTGGAAGATGGGGGTAGGTGGATGCGAGCTCGATGGTGGCTAAGACACAAAAGCGGGAAGCCTAGGCTATTAGCGATGGAGGTTGCAGATGCGAAGGCAAGAAGGCAAGGTATGAAACCCTAGGGGCAAACCCTTTGGTTTTATAGGGGCGATGGATGCAAGGAAACCAACCATCTGCCTAGATCTCCATGCCTACCATGATCTATCACAACATCACGCCACGGGATATACGCACGGAATCCCTATCCTTTCCCTTAGCAGACTCGCTGGACGTTTCACCTCCCTAGACAGGCCACAACTCATTAAAGTAAGAAAGAATATGGATAAAAAATAGCTCTACGGCCTGTCTGGACCGAGGAGTTTGATGGTTGGCCCATCAAAGGGTTCGACAGCCGCTCCAGGCACCATTATGATAAGGATGGGAAGGGATGGGCCCGCAAGTGGCAAGTGGCCAATGCCCAAGCGCACGAGCACCACAGGCATCTCAACCCATGATCCCCGCTAATGGGATGCTAGGACCCCAATTGAACTATCCAGCTAACGAACCACCAAATCTCATGGCCATACCCGCGAAGGGTCTGACCACGGCAAGAAGGAATCACCATTCCTAGGACATGCCATGGGCGACAAAAGAAGGCTAGGGCCCTCAAAGTCCTCCCTTTCGACAAAACCTCCGAAGGAGTATCCTACTCCTCCATAGGCTCAAGGGCTACACCCACTAGCAAGTGGAAAATCCCCTAGGCGATTCTACCCGAATCACCCAGAGGCTCAGGGGCTACTGTTGGGGACCCATACTAGGGTACCTGAAGAGGTGCTAATAACCATCAACGTTGATTCATCCGAGCGGTCAAAAGCGCGACCACACCTCTTGCGGGGCTCCGCCTCGTTCGAACACCAAGGCCATGGGCTCCGCCTCATTCGACCCCTGAGGGCTGGCTCTGCCTCGCCCGATGTCTGAGGGCTGGCTCCGCCTCGGCTAACCCCAGAGGGTAGGCTCCACCTTGTTCGACCCCCGAGGGTAGGTTCCGCCTTGTCCGACCCCTGAGGGCTGGCTCAGCCTCGGTTGACCCTCAAGGGTAGGCTCCACCTCGTCCGACCCCTGAGGGTTGGTTCCCCCTCGGTTGTCTCCTAAGGATAGGCTCCACCTCATCCAACCCCCGAGGGTGGGTTCCACCTCAACCGACGTCATAGGGCTGGCTCCGCCTCACCCGACGTCTGAGAGATGGCTTCGCTTCACCCAATCCCTTGGACACGGTTCCTAATGGGAGCTCACGCCGTCACCAACCACTATGGGCTAGAAAGTATGACCTAAGGTCAAACTTCTAGCATCGTGCAGGGAGCGGTCACATCTCAACATGACCCATCCCCACGACATGTCATTCTAGAGAACTCACATCACCCACAATGACGGACATGCAGTCACTATGTTGCACACTCCCTGTGCGGCCGCTGGTCAGCATGTTGGTCAGCCGTGCCACTCGCCGAGGCGGGGTGGGATGTTATGACTCGCTGACAATGCCAGGGCATGGCATTGTCAGAAGATAGGTGATCGACGTGAAGCTGTCCCTATCACCGCCTGCTGTGTCAGCGTGGCCCGCACAAAGGAAAAGGAAGGCCCGACGACCCTTAAGACTTCCTTGACCTCTCATTCTCCTTTTTTCCCCATTGTAACCCCTGCTTTACCTTGAGCTATAAAATGGAAAGCAGGGCGTCCCACTAAAGGGGGGACCGATACATCGAACAAGTGCGATCACATAGCATTGGTTCACTGCACCTCATCACGAATAACACATCACCAGAGACTTGGGAGCACCTCCCTCTCTCGCCAGTTTGTAACCCCCTACTACGAACTTTTCCATGCTAATAACATGAGCAGCAGCAACGAAATGGACTTAGGGACATTCAGCCCGAACCAATATAAACCTCATGTCCTCTTAGCACACCATCCGAGCCAGACACGCAATAATACAAATTTACTCATTGGAGCTTACTCAAAACATCGACAGTGTTCATGCCTGAGCATCTCGGGCATGACACAAGAAATTCTAAGGTGGAAATTGTTTCCCTTCTCCCTCACGGGGAAGGCGAAGCAATGGTACACATTTGTCGTAGAAAGTATGAATGGGGACTAGGATGAACTTAAAGACAAGTTTTGTCTTGTATTTTTCTCCATGTCCTGTATCGGCTTTCTACCAAGAGCAATCCTTGACTTTGAGCAGCGCGAGGAGTCTATAGGTACAGCCTGGGCTAGGTTTTCAGTGTTAATACACACTGGTCCAGACTTGTCTTTACCCGACAGCATATTGCTGTGACTCTTTTGTTTGGGTATTGACATGGAAGCTGACCTATCCCTGGACATGACTACCAGAGGTAGATTTACACACAAATCTATGACGGAACAAGTAGAGTTTCTTGAGCAATTCATAGACAGACACACTTCTTCCTTCATAAGAACCAAACCCCTCTATGTGAAAGTCATGTCTAGTGTTGAGGAGTCCTCATCAGTCGAAACCAAACACGTACCATCCCAAGGTTTGACTCATGAGCCCTCACTCGAACCACGAACACCGAAGGAACGCATAATTTATCCACTACAAGAATCATGTTAATCTATGATCAAAATTTGTCATCACGGATCACCAAAAAAACATCACCAAGTAGTATCTATGATGATTTTAGATATCATCATGGATTAAGCGTCATGGATTAACCTGCGTGACGTTTTGTCGAAAATCGTCACGGATTAACAGAATCTGTGACGATCTTAAACCGTCGCGGTAGAGCCCAGGGCCTAGTTAGCCCAACCCAAGTCCATTTCCTATTATGAAAAATAAACGTCACGGATGAATTACCACATCATCATGGATGCTTACGTGGATGACGACATGTTGTAACCGCCATGTAGGATGCAACCCAATTACATTTCAGCCCAAATACGTGTCTATTTTTTATTAATAGTTTTATCTTAGCAGGACTGGCCCATTTAGTCATCAGAAAGAATCAGCCATTTAAATTATAAAATAGAGTGAAATCAATTACAGCCCATATATAAACCAAGAATTCTTCCAATTACAGCCCATATACGTATGGGAATCACAACACATATACATACATTTACAACAATCACACGTATATCAACCCATACAGTTACAAAAAAGATGGACAAAAGAATCTCAGTGCACTACAGAGCACGAAATTAATGTAAATATATTTACATGTAATGTAAAGAATTTCAGTTTTAGTTGGGAAATTCAATTTAGTTGGGAAATTAATGTAAAGATATTTACAACAATTACACATATATCAACCCATACAGTTACTAATAAACCATGACGACAGACCCTTTGCTAAATTGAATTTCCCAACTAAAACTGAACTAATAGTTTTGAACTAAAACTGAAATCGGTTCCAGCCTCTTATGGCAGTTAACAAGTAATAGTTCTGAACTAAATTGAAATTTGCTCTCTTTCAATAGAATATTGCTTGAAATTTGTAAATGTGTATGTGAAACTGCACTCGGTTCTATGTCATATCTTCTGTATATTAGAGTTGTCTAATCTTATCTACTAATATGTCTAATCTTATCTACTAATCATAAGTTATCGTCTGCACATCCTGCTCACCTGAAACTTAGAAAAGCTAGGCTCAAGCTGCTACTGCTGGACCGATGCTGAACTGGGAATTGTAGCAGTGCCAGACTGCAAACTAGATACTGCGGCTGTACTGCTTGACCGATGCTGAACTGGATGTAACTGGTTAGATAGAACAGTAACAGCAGCAGCAAACTAGCATGTATCAATCCAATCTAGGACAGAAAAATCAGGGAATTCATACTTGTCACCCTCACAAAGCAAATGACCTTTCAATATGAACTGCTACCAGCAAAGTAATAGATGGGCATTCAGTTTCTGTTTAGAAAATTTCAGTTGTAGTTTACAGCAAAGATATACGTGTCCTTGCTGCTGCTGCTGCTCAAACCTGCAGAACGTGTCCAATGTCAATCAGCTATCTCCCCTGTTCTCATGTAAACATGAGTAAAACAATATGTTCCATCCAAGTTGGTTTGAAATATACTTAACACAGGCCCAGATTGATCGAATTAAAACAGAAATAAAATAGAAAGGGAATAGACCGGTTGCTGACAGGGTTTCCATGTCATGCTGCTGCCCAAGCCATGCCTGCTTCCTCCAAGCACATATGAGCATGTAAGTACAATTGTCAATAGGTTCATACACCAACTAAACCTAAATCTATTAAGGTGACTGGAAGATATGCTACTGGCTATTTATTTCATTTAGCTACTGTAAGACTAGACAAATCTGGCTCATTTTTAGCTTAGAAACAGTAGAAATATCAATAACCATGTAAGACAACATCTGAGCAAAGCACTCCGTTCTCTTCTATGGTAAACTGTCTACTGATCTATTCTTTGTTTCTGTCCTCACTACTACACACAAGTAATGAACCAGAACAACTGAACAAGCAGTTCTGCATTTTCTGAAATCAATAGAGAATATTGTTAGTAACTACATAATTATTTTGTAGGTGGAGTCTGACAAAATGCTGTGAACATACTACTACCTCCTGTCACATTCATTTGACCTTCAGGTAGAGCTTACAAGCAAGGTTATTACAATGTAGTTAGAATGTCTAACTGAAGCCTCACCGTCTGTTACTCTATGTATAGCCGATTGATATTTTGCAAGAACAAGGATCTTCATCAACCAAGACTCGAGATCCAGAACCTATCAACCAAGACTCAAGATCCAGAACCTACCAAGACGCCAGATCTAGAACATCGGTTCCTCGAGCAGGCTAAGCATTGTAGGTAAACAGTCACTGAGTTCGTAAGAGGCACACACAGTATATGGATGAGGAGGGAAGTGGATGGTTGGGCACTTACGCTGATGTCCTCAATCTTTTTGCTGGACCTCTTGCTGAACCAGTAGCACCGCGTGCCGCTCGATTCATTGCCCCGCGCCACAATGTCGCTGCTTCTTCGCGCCGCCGTAGCCCTGCGCCACCTCTGCTCTACGCCACCTGCCCCGGGCCACCGCGTCGCCGTAGCTCAATGCCGCCACCAGCCCCGGGTTCATTTGTATTTGAGTTATGTTTCCTGAGTCTTGGTCCGGGATTGTCTCTCGTTTTCGTGGGATTTGAGTTGTGCTTCTGGGCGATGCCGGGGTTTCTGAGTCATCTTCCCTGACTACGGGTCGTTGCCTCGACCTGGCGTCGTCAGGATTGTGGCCCTCGTTGGATGCGTTGCTATCCATTCGAGGGTCTAGAGTCCAAAGCTCAAGGAGGAGATGGTCGAAGCTGAACCTCGACCTAATAGCGGGGTCGTTGGCGCCCACCTCCTTCTTTCCCTGATGCCCCTCTTGACCGAGGGGTCGTGACGCCTCATTACAGGCAAATTTTGGTTTCACCCTACGCGGGGAGAGGCATGTCCACCGTAACCATGTGGTTGGAGCGGTGCGCCTCATCGGGGTCGATGGGTAATTCGAGCGGGACCCGATATCCTCGCCAATCGACATGGAGTTTGGCTGTGCCTTGTCGAGAGACGTCCCATAAATCATCGGCCGTAAAACCCGTTGGTCCCTGACTACCTCCACAGCGATCAGAGGGCAAGATGCCTCCCCTCAGAGGGGGTCAATCCGAGCGACTTCGAAGCAGATGACTCGAACACAGAGAGAGATGGTTGTGTGGCTCCGCACCACTGATTAGAACCGCAGGGGCCCATGTCACTCTACCCCTATCCTTTTGTGGCCTCGATCCCTTCTAAGGACTGGCCCAGGAGTGGGTTTCCTAAGGACGATGTTGGGTCATTGTTGACGGTCACTAACACCCTTTTTGACCATCAACATTCCACCCAAAAGCATGAAAAAGTGGGGTAAATCATCATCACATATGAAGAATTTTGTTTATAATTCACCTAGTTCCACTTGTGCTTATAGAATTATTTGTATGTAGAAAAATATAGCAAAAATAGGTCAAAAAGGTGACAAATATGGACACATGGAGCAAGTGGACGTGACAGAAGGCCATGGGCCCACTTGGCAGCATTGCCCGGCCCCACATGGGCGTCGCCCGGCCCCCTAGGTGGCCACCGCCTTTGCCAGGTGGGCTGGTGGCTGGGCCTGGGCCCCTTCTATGTCGGTGCTCGGCCTAGATTTTGTCGTGATGGTGGGCTTCTCATTTTATTTCATTGCGCATTTCTGCTTTAAGCCTTTCGAGTTGCGCCTTTTGCTTGATTTTCCACTTGTATTCAAATGTAGTCCTGGAAAACATGTTTCTTCCAATACAAGTGGAACTAGGTTAATAGTAATTGCATATGTGTCAAAAGTTTGTTTATTTCTCCTGGTTTGGATAGTAATTGGTGGTCGGATTTGATCGTTAGTGATCACCAACAAATCTCCCAAGCTTAACCTTTGCTTGTCCCAAGCGAATAGCTAAGTACTTGGTTGTTGATCAGGAGTTGCTACTATGCCGAATATATTTCGTAAGTGCCATGCCTATAACAAAGTATTCTTCCGCAATTTAAATAAGTTGGCATTTTTATCCACCCTTTTACCTAGATCCCTGTGGGGTGTATAACTTTTCCAAGTTCTTGGGTGGTTGCAAGATAGAACAGTTATAACAGAATCACCAATCATTCATTCCATGATTAACCATCTATTCAAAGGCTTTATGAATTTTGCAAAGAAATGTAAGTTCATCAAATGATTCTCTCGATCGCTCAAAGTATATGAAACCTCACCAAGGCATTCGGTATTTTGCCTTGTTTTCATATCCTACCACTAATGGCTTTGAGTGGAGTTTTGGGTAGGTAAGAAATTGAGGCATACTTGCATCACATATTTTGCTAAGTCAAAAATCGGACCTCAAGGAGATGCAAGTCATACACTTTGATCAAGATGTGTAAGTGTGTGGAATTTTTATAAAGTCCTAATTCTAAATATTTTTGTACTCCTTTGATCATGAATCTTTCTCTTTTGAATGAATGCCTTTTATTTAAAAGTATGGGCTATCTTTATTTCTTTCCTTTTCTTTTCTTCATGCTCTTTGGCATGCATTTTTTCTCTCATGCCTTTTGGCATGGATATTTTTTTCTTCTTTTTTTAGCATAGCCCATACTATTCTTTGGCATATGAAACTTTTTTGGAGAGAGAGGTCCATGATAAACGAATGGAGTAATTATTTGGTGGACGGAAAAAACATGTTTTTGTGTAACTCTCGGTGTAAGAGTTAGCATTTTATTTGTGGGTGTATGTGTATCTTGATCATGTGTGCATGACGAGAATCTCAACAAGGGTCACAACAATTTGACAAAGCTCAATGCAATAACAAGTAGCATATGACTAAGGTTTTGAATTTAAATCACGTCATAATGGGGATGAGGGTCCTGATCTTCCGTTAGGTTCAAGATAAACAACTATTTGTTCGGAGAGCGACACACCGATCCAGTTTCAGATCACAAAGACCCGAACCCTGCAACCTTAGCACCACATCTCCTCTAGTTATCAACCGTGTCACAATCCGGTTGACCTCGCCAAGAAGGCTAATCCCTGCTGTGAGTCGAAGAACACAAGCAAGAACAAGATAAAACGCAACTCAATTGAAGTGACAATTGCAGATGAATGATTAAGCACTCGAAGTTGGGGTCTTGCAAACCGATAACGGCGACTATTCAATGACAGATTGATCTAAAACAAAACCCAAAACCTAATGTAGGTGGTGGCTACTGATTATATAGCCTAAGGGACATCCAAGGATCCCTCTTGATGTTCTAAAGGTGTCCCAACAAGTTACAAGGCCCAATGGCCCAAAAGACGACGACATAGCGCCATGACAGATTCTGGACGTTAACTTGTTTCGACGATTTCCATTGATTCTGATGGAATTTTGATGTGGGACCACTTCCATTAGTTTCCTTATGAAATTATATTTCCATCCATATGTGGATCATCAAAAATGGAGTTCGTATACGACCTGGACGTCTATTTTACTACACGCTGGTCCTGGAGCCCGAGATGGACTCGAACTCAAGTTGGACTAGGCCTCCGGCTTGGCTTGGACGTTCTTGCTGGCCTCCTAAGGTGGTGGCCAAGGAGGAGGACGTCCAAGGGCTTTCTTGGTGGATTCTCCAAGTCCTTGGGGTGTGCTCCTACTTGGGCCAGGGTCCCAAGGATGAATAACAAGCCCATAACGATAGTGTAGCTCCCAGCGGAAACAGCGACAGAATATCTTGATGGTTTGGAGGCCTTGCTGATGGGATATTGAGATGAGACCAGATCTATTTGAAATCTTATCAAACAAGCTTTCCATTAAGTGCTCATTGACCTCGATCGCACTCCAGATGGCTGAGTTATGGCCTTCCCAATGAAGCACTATCGAGCTGCCGATGAACCGAAAATTCAACTTTGATGAACTTGCACGTTGAGACATATTTGTACCTACATTCAAATAATGATATGTACATGTGGAACCAAGTGAATTGTACCAAAAATCACTATGCAAATGTAGGAATGAGCTCACCTTATAAACAATAGTCGTATCCGATGGAGTCATGTCCTCATCATCCTCCCCTTCTTGACAACAAACCGTCCTTGGTTTGGGATTAGCTGAAGAAAACGTTGTTGGTAGTAGCCAACATTGCTCCCCTTCTTGAAATTTAACATGTTTCTTTATAACAAAACTAGGGGAACTCAACATGATAAGATTATAGCAATTGCAATCCTTTGGTTGATCATACTTTTGCACAATATAAGGAGATTTTAGATTTGAACAAATATAAACACGATGCACCATATACTCTCCTTTACAATTATATTTTCTAATAAAATGATATGTACAAGTAGACAACCATGACAATTCAACACATTTAAGTTTCTCTTCTAAACTACTAAGAGCGTATAAAGTATCAAACTCAATATAACCAAAAGTATTTGAAGAATACAATAATTTCTTTTCATCTTTTTCGGTAGCAATGGGATGCAAATTTTTATGTTTAGCATAAGTAATTGGTCCCAAAGCCAAAGCATCATACTCATTCACTAGTTGTGGCATACGTATAATAAAAGCATTTTCACACAGCTCGTCTTTATCACTAGCATTATTAGAATAATTATTTTTTGACAAAGGCAATTTAGATTTAACATCTAATTCTTTCCTTTCATTAGCAGCTCTATCTCTATTAGTTTGTGCATTTTCAGCATGGTTTAAAGTTTTACCAGACTCCAAAGTATGTGTGGGAGGTGGTGGTGGTGAAGATGTTGTTGTAGTGGCAAAAGTAACCACTCGCCTTTTTATCGCAGTCTCAACCTTCGCAAATGGTTGCTCCACCCTTGCTAAAATCTGGTTGAGGTTGTCGCCAATGTTGGTATGGTTCTTTTGCTGACATTCCTGCAATTCTTTTTCTACAAGCATAGCAAGCTAGAACAAACATTTGAGAGTATAAAATTCTATATGGAAAACAATATCTTGTATTTCATGCCTCAAACCACCAAAAAACAAACAATGGTATCTTTCATGTCCTCTACTATCCCACAACATATTGCACACTTTTGAAACTCTGTATAATATTCTTGGACAGACATATTGCCCTACTCTAAGCACTGCAATTTGTTATGACATTCATGTTTATAAGAAGGAGGAATAAAACAATCACGCATAGCTATCTTAAGTTCTTTCCACGTACCAGGTAAAACATCCTCCGCAACTAGCCCATACCACCAAATAATGGCAAAGTCCTTAAACTCACTAGTAGCTTGTTGAACTCTATATTGCTCAAGTACAAGGTGGGCACTAAACTTTTGTTCTACCATTATCTCCCAATTAAGGTATCCTTCAGCATCATAATGACCCGAAAAGGATGGTATGGTCAATTTACCTCTCATACCTTGATGATTATAGTCTATATGTGAGGGCTCATTATTCTTTATTTGGTCCATCCTTGCAAACTTCTGGTCCATGATTTCCTGCAATTCACTCTTAAACAGAAACTCGTTGTTTGATATTGTTAGAAATTAATATAAATCCCCTATCAACTATTTATGGGTAAGTGGAATCACACTCTCACACATCTTACCAAGTTCTTACAAGGTTCTTACCAACGCAAAGCAGTGGATGGTACAACCGGTGGCTGGTACGTGATACCTGTGAGGGTGTGACACCAAGATTGCAAGGGTCTTTTTCTGTATCGATCTAAAGTATATGTGGAGTTTGGGAGGCACGCAAAAGAACAAATATGTATATGTGGCACACAAGTCAGTGACAGACAACAATATTGAACAAATATCCAGAGCACTTGTCCTAGTTGCTGGCCTATATGTGTTCCTATCACCAGTTGTGATAAACAAGAGAGGAAACAAGGATGAAAGGAAACAAGTATCAAAGGTAGCAATGGATGTGAACAAGGCAAAAGGTATCACAAACAATAGAGCTATTGAGTGTTCCTTATGTGCTCATTTTCGATATCTTCTATTCTCTTTTACTATTTTTTTCTTTTATTTTTTGTCCAATCTTTTTTTTCTTGCTTTTGCTCTTTTGATATTTTTTCTCAGCAAAGAGCACACGAGAATAAACCACAAAAAATTTGAGCTCAATTGAATAAAAAATGTGGCCTATAGAAAATTAGGACTGTGCTAAAAAGCATACCAAAACTTGTGGGCCCAGAAACTCAATTTTCCTAATCGAATTTCGCTAATCTAATTTTTTGCGAACCTAGCAACGCTAGGATGAAATAGATCTAAAATTTTCTGGCGTTCTCCGTAGATATAAAATTTTTTCCGTTTCGAGTTTGGATGTAAAAGTTATGACTGTTTTAAGGAAGCTGCTCGAATCAGGGATTTAGTGGACACAAGATGCAAACCGATGGTGATACAGAATAGCGGCGGGTGGAGGTATCAACACAAACTAGAAAAGAACACAATCTAAACCAGCAACAAGACTTTGACCTAGGACACAAACTCAACAAAACGGACTCTGAAACTGAATCATGCAAAGGCTATGGCGCGGATGATTATAGGATAGGAAACAAATATGGCATTGGACTATGGGATAAAAGCAAAAACACTCGAACTAAGGGTAAGATACGAACTTGATGGTATACCTAAAGCTCTGATTACCACTTAATGGGGACGAGGGTCCTGATCTTCCGTCAGGTTCAAGATAAATAACGATTTGTTCAGAGAGCGACACACCGATCCGGTTTCAGATCACAAAGACCCGAACCCTGCAACCTTAGCACCACGTCTCATCTGGTTATCAACCGTATCATAATCCGGTTGACCTTGCCAAGAAGGCTAATCCCTGCTGCGAGTCGAAGAACACAAGCAAGAACAAGATAAAACGCAACTCAATTGAAGTGACAATTGCAGATGAATGATTAGGCACTCGAAGTTGGGGTCTTGCAAACCGATAACGGCGACTGTTCAATGATAGATTGATCTAAAACAAAACCCAAAACCTAATGTAGGTGGTGGCTACTGATTATATAGCCTAAGGGACGTCCAAGGATCCCTCTTCACGTCCTAAAGGTGTCCCAACACGTTACAAGGCCCAACGGACCAAAAGACGACGACACAGCGCCGTGACAGATTCTGGACGTCAACTTGTTTTGACGATTCCCAGTGATTCTGATGTAATTTTGATGTGGGACCACTTCCATTGGTTTCCTTATGAAATTACCTTTCCATCCATATGTGGATCATAACAAACAGAGTTCATATGCGACCTGGACGTCCGTTTTACTACACACTGGTCCTAGAGCCCCAGATGGACTCAAACTCAAGTTGGACTGGGCCTCCGGCTTGGCTTGGACGTCTTTGCTGGCCTCCTAAGGTGGTGGCCAAGGAGAAGGACGTCCAAGGGCTTTCTTGGTGGGTTCTCCAAGTCCTTGGGGTGTGCTCCTACTTGGGCCGGGGTCCCAAGGATGAATAACAAGCCCATAACGACGGTGTAGCTCCTAGCAGAAACAGCGATAGAATATCTTGATGGTTTGGAGGCCTTGCTGATGTGATATTGAGATGAGACCAGATCTATTTGAAATCTTATCAAACAAGTTTTCCATCAAGTGCTCATTGACCTCGATCGCACTCCAGATGGCTAAGTTATGGCCTTCCCAATGAAGCACTGTCGAGCTACCGATGAACCGAAAATTCAACTTTGATGAACTTGCACGTTGAGACATATTTGTACCTACATTCAAATAATGACATGTACATGTGGAACCAAGTGAATTGTACCAAAAATCACTATGCAAATGTAGGAATGAGGTCACCTTATAAACAATGGTTGTATCCAATGGTGTCATGTCCTCATCACGTCATATGGCCTTGGTAGGTATTCATAATCATTAAGGAACTTTGAATTTTAGCATTTTTAAAAATGAAATCTCCGGATGTCAAGTCTCTCTTAGAACAAAGTCATAGTAAATTCTATTTGTATCATATCATAACTCATAACAACTTAGGAAAGGAGCATGCATTTGCAACCCACAAGTTTTCAAGTTTTTAGGATGAGACATTTTTAGCCAACAAACTTAAATCATGGGGAATACTATGTTTACAGACAGAGCAACTATTTATCATTTCAACTTAGGAGAAACTAAACATTCTTATAACACATTGAAAGGTCCTTGTGTGGTTTTGGTAATTGAGTGACAACCTAGGTGGACTAATTGTGTTTATGTGGGATACACAGGTGATTAGTCCACAGGTACATGTGTGTGAGCAACATATGCCATGAAGGTGAAAATAGCGTGGAGATGTTGCAAAGCTCACATATGTGATGATGATGGAGCTCATTGCAAATGAGACATGACATTGAGTCATGTGATCAAGGTAGAGAAGATCAAGACATGACTTGGCTTGATGGACCGGTTGAAAGCGTGAAGGGCAAGTTGGAGGCTTTGGAGCAATGGACCATGTTGCGGTGAAGCTTAAGCAAGACTTGGCACCGATGGACGAAGGCAACGGTGAAAAGCAAGTGAAGTCAAGATCGATGAACCAATATGATCATGTGATGATAAGAAGTGGATCATATCATTGTTGATCATGTTGGTGCATGTGTTGCATCGATATTTGAGGAGATGGAATGGAATGCGCAAGGCAAAGGTATAACCTAGGGCATTTCATTTCACCGATCATAGGTGTGTAGAGAAGTTTATGACTGGGTTTAGGATAGATAGCCGTACTATCAAGAGGGGCAAACTTATTTGCATATCGGTCATCTAGTGCCACTCGAGTGATCTAACTTTGCATCATCGCTAGGATTGAGTGGCGTGGCAAGTTGAGTGGCTAATAGAAAAATGATTGTGAAAATGCTAACACACATACACATGGTGGTGTACACTTGGTGGTGTTGGCACATTTATAAAGGAGATGAAGTTGGAGTTGATGTGGATCAACTCGGTGAAGGAACGGAGGCAACGGTTCGAAACTCCACCGACAGAGTGTCCGACGGTGCCCCCGGTGCCCTATATAGAAAAGACAGGGTCTCACAGAGTGGACCGAATGCTGGTCATGTGGTGATCGGACACTGGGGTTCTACGTCTGGTCAGTGGCAGCAGAGAACACGTAGCATCAGTCTTCGACCGGACGCTGGTGTTGAAAGTGACCAAACACTAGCATGGTGCATCTAGTCAAGCTGACGTACGGTGATGTAGGCGATGTAGAGAAGTTGGAGAAGGACCGGACACTAATGTGCGTTCGATCGTGACCGACCGAACACGTCCGGTTGTGACTGGATGCTTACTGGAAATGACTGGACACTGGTATTGGTCCGTCCGGTCACTTGAGCAGCTGTGTCCGGTCATCACTTGACCATTGAGATTGGGTGAATAGTGTTTGAAGCCGATGACACGTGGCAAGCATCGGGCGACCGGACACTAAGGTCCTACATCCACTCGATCTGACCGGAGCATCTGGTCGTCCCGAAATTTGCCTGGTGAAGGGGTAATGGCTAGTTTAGCCCATGGGGCTATAAATAGAAGGTGGTCTTAGCCATGGCTAGGGTAGAGCACCTCGGGGGGACTTTGTGTCCATGCTTGTGAGTGCTTAGGAACCCTCCATCTCACATATGCTTGATAGTGATCATCCGATTGTGTGAGAAAGCGGTTCTAGTGTGAGTGCATCGTGAGGTTGCATCGAGTGGCACTAGGTGATCGAGTGGCAAGCCTGTGGTGCTTGTTACTCTTGGAGGTTGCCACCTCCTAGATGGCTTGGTGGTGGTCTCTGTTGAAGCCCGCAAGAAGCTTGTGCGGTGCTCCGGAGAAGAGCTTTGTGAGGGGCATTGTGCTTGCCCTGCGGGAGCCACAAAGAGCAACTCTAGTTGAGCATGTCATTGAGCTACCCTCACTTTCGGGGTAGGTTCTTGTGGTGCCCGATGTGCGGGCTTGGTGGGTGATGCCAATTAGCCACCGAACCACCAAGTGAGCGGTCGACACAATAGGGACGTAGCGTGTTGGCAAGCATGTGAACCTTGGGAGAAAATCACCGTGTCAACCTTGTTCTTCCCGTTGGTTTACAATCCCTTTACACAAGCTTGTGATTACTTTTATATATATTGTGCTTGTGTAGTTGCTCTTGTAATTAGTTAGCTTGTGTAGCTCACTAGTTACCTTCTTGCTTGTGTAGCATAGAAGTAGCTCCCTTGCATGGCTAATTTGGTTTGTGTAACCTTGTTAGTCACATTGCTTAGTTTGTGTAGCTAAGTATTTGTGCTCTCTAATTTGGCATTGGTTGCCTTGTTATTGTGCATTGCTAGTGAGCTTAGTTGGCTTTGTGCTTTTGCTTACTAGCATGTGTAGGAGCTCCCTCATTGCTTGAAGTACTAGTGACATAGGTTTGTGTGACCTTGATCCTAGAATTGGTTAGGTGAGCTCTAGCTAGCCCGGCACCTTTGTTGCTTAATTAGGATCTTAGCGAGGTGCTAGAGAACATAGATAGAGGGGTGTAGTCTTGGCTATACCAATAGTTTTAATTCCGCACTTGTTTTGGTTAGCTAGCAAGGTTTTAAATCTCCGGCTATAGCCTCTGCTATCTTCGGCTATAGCTATTTGAGAAGGATTTAGCTAAGTTTTTTCATGTATAAGTTAGCCTTTATCTGCCGCTATAGCCTGATATAGCCGGCTATAACCTATTTTTGGACATAGAAAGCTAAATGGCTTAGCCGACTATTTAAAACCTTGTTAGCCGGCGCGATTAAGTTTTAGTAATGACTATTCACCCTCCTCTAGTTGCCATCTTGATCTTACACACATGAGAGTGGAATTCAATTTTTTTAGTATTTTTATCATATTTCTTCTTTGGTATTTTTTAATTTTTAGATTTTTAAATGCTAATAAATAAATAAATGTAGAAAATAAATGCAAAAATTATAAAAAAATGTGGGAAAAGATATAAGGTACCTCTACGAGGGTCCTCCCCCAAGCTAGCGTGAGGCCAGTTGCTTGGTGAAGACTCCGAGGTAGGTTATTTTTGCTTTATTACATATACTTTTATATGATTTTAACAAGTTTATTTTACCCATGTTTATATTTAGTAGTTTTAGTTCAATGATCAAACTAGTCTTTTAATTTGATCAAGGTAGGCTATTCAACCTAAGCACCATACTTAATTTCAAAAGCCTATGAAAGTATGATCGCTGAAAATCATACCCCAAACCAAAAAGTACTTTGTAAAGAACATGGAAGATAAACCAAAATTTATTCAAGTGTAGATATATGAAAGGTGAACTAAATGTTTTTGTTTTATCATAAATTAAATCATAGTCTATAGCTTTATTATATAGGAATTCTAAGGAAATTATAATTATAAAGGATAATTACCAATTTACCTTCAGCAAGGACTCACTATTTAAAGTCCAATGAGCAAGACTCTTCTCCTTCACTCTTTGCTTGATGTAGGCTATACCTTTATCACCTGCCATACCTACATAACACTTTTTCGTGGTTGCTTCTTGGGCTATTTGTTTTTAGTGTATTTATGCATGTCAAATCCATTAAACGAACATCTCATTATTTGTCCTTGAATGTGAAAGCTAACATGCCCTGACCCTACATGTAAAATTGCATTTGTAGTTTTAAGAAATGGTCACCCTAGGAGGAGGGGAACTTCCTTGTTGTGGCCCATGTCTAGAATGACGAAGTCCATAGGGATGTATGTGTCTCGAATTTTCACCAAGATTTCCTTGGCTAATCCCTCCGATTTTTGTGAAGATTGATCTACCATCTGCAGTCAAAAGTGTGTGCAGTGGACAAAGGTCCACCCAATATCTTATCATATATTACCTTGGACATGACGTTGATGCTTGATCCAAGGTCACAAAAGGCATTGTGGAAGACATGCGGGCCGATTGAGCATGTAATTGTCAGGCGGCCAGGATCTTCTTTCTTGGCGATGAATGGTGGATCTATGAGATAATAGTGCTTTTCCTGACATAGAGGCTTATCGAACCTCATTGAGACCATTTTAACAGATTTGAGAGAAGTTTCGGGTTGCCCTAGAGACTTTCCTGAATCAGAAACAGGTAGAGCGGCAACAATTTGAGCTATTTGTGTTTCTATCATTTTATTAAAGCTCAGCTGATTTAACAGAGGAAGATAAACCTTCTATTTTAGAGTTAATATTTTCTAGCATTTTGTCATTATAAGTTAGCTTTTTAGTAAGGTTTTCATTAATTTTTGCTTGACCTAGGACTAGGTTCTTCAAGGAAGGTTGATTCGACTTGTAATTTGAGTTAAAATTCGAATTACCTCCTTGTGGGCAGGACTGATTGCTCCACCCATTATTGTTACCTTGTCAGAACCTGTTGTTGATGTACGATGCTTCTTCATGGGTCTCAGGGCAGTCATTTCCTGAGTGTCCAACTTCCCCATAGACTTTGTAAGTCATTTGTGAGTCCATGGCCTGAATGGTGGCCTTGATGGCTTCCTTCTCGTGGGCCCTTTCATTCAGTCTTTTTAGTAACAAATCTATTTTTGCAGTAAGCATATCTGCCTCCTTAACGGTATGCATGCCTTTTTGTTGTTTTCATTCCCCCCTAGCTTTGATTGGCCACCATCTTTTTAATGAGAGTCATGGCTCCTTCGATGGTGAGGGAGACAAATGCTCCTCCAACAGTGGCATCTACATACCCCTTTGACATGGGCATAAGCCCCTTGTAGAAGTTCTAGAGCATGAGCCAGTATTCTATCCTATGGTGCGGGCATGCCTAGATATAATCCTACAGCCTCTCCCACGCCTCAGGGATGGACTCCATTGAAGTTTGCTGGAAGTTTGAAATTTCCCCCTCAGGGCATTGGTTTTGCCCATGGGGAAAATTTTTGCGAGGAACATCGTGGAACATTTGTCCCACATATCGACAACTTCCTTCTCCTTGTAAAACCACTGTTTTGCCTTCCCCATGAGGGAGAAGGGAAACAAACAGAACCTAAGGCTAGCTGGTGTGACGTCTTTGATGACTATGGTGTCGCATAGCTCTAGAAAGTGTTGCAAGTGTGCACTTGCATCCTCGCTAGGCAAACCATAGAATTGGTTTACCTGTACCATTGTGATCAGGCCAATGCGTGGCTCAAAGTTTCTAGCTCCCATGTTGATAACGGGCCCAACGGGCATGTTGGCAACAGCGGGGGTGGAGTAGTCGTGGAGTGAGTTGGCCATTTCGGTAGTAGCAGATGGTACAGGGGTGACTGGTTCAACTACCGATGGAGTAGCAGAAGAAGCGGTACAAGACCGGCTCTTCCTTAGGAGTGCCTCCGGATTATCAGTGTAGTTGTTTGGCAAATCAAAACCACTCATACACTATCCTGTGTGCTTGTGGATATTTTTTGTAATCATTAAGAACTATCATAGTTGGTGTTTCTTGGCGACGTTGAGGGTTAACTCAATCTTAGTGATGGTGCTAAAAATACCAACAAGCATATCTGTCGTCGTTGCCAAGGATGGACTTAAAACCTCCACACTAGGTGATTGCGCTAAGAAATGCCAACAAGCATTTCTGGCACCGTTGCCGAGGAGGGCATAGGTGAAAAGAATCTAGTAGGACATGATCATGAGCACATGCAAGTAATGGTAGCAATAGTTTATGTAGGCTAATTCTGCTTGTTTTGTTCCTATTGTGGATGAAAACTAGATGGTGTATGAGTGGTTTTGATCTGCCGAACAACTACACCGATAATCCAAAGGCACTCCTAAGGAAGAGCGAGTCTTGTACCGCTTCTTCTTCTGCTACTCTACCGACAGTTGAACCAATCACCCCTGTACCATCTGCTACTACCAAAATGGCCAAGTCACTCTATGACTACTCCCCTATTGTTGCCAACGTGCCCTTTGGGCCTGCTGTTAACACGGGTACCGAAAACTTAGAGCTATGCACTGGCCTCATTACGACGATGCAGGCAAACCAATTCTATGGTTTGCCCAGTGAGGATGCAAGTGCACACTTGCAACACTTCCTTGAGTTGTGTGACACAATCATCATCAAAGATGTTGCACAAGCTAGCATCAGGCTCTGTCTGTTCCCCTTATCTCTCATGGGGAAGGCAAAACAATGGTTCTATAAAGAGAAGGAAGCTGTCAGTATGTGGGACAAATGTTCTATGGTAGTCCTCATAAAGTTTTTCCCCATGGGCAAAAACAATGTCCTAAGAGGGAAAATTTCAAACTTCTAGTAAGCTTCACTAGAATCCATCCCCGAGGTGTGGGAGAGGCTCTAGGATTACATCTAGGCCTGCCCGCACCACAGAATGGAGAATTGGCTCATGCTCTAGAACTTCTATAAGGGGCTACGCCCATGTCGAAGGGGCATGTAGATGCCGCTGCTCGAGGAGCATTTCTCTCCCTCACTATCAACAATGCCACAACCCCCATTGAAAAGATGGTGGCCAATCAAAGATAGGGGGAGGAACGGAAATAATAAAAAGGCATGCATACCATGAAGGAGGAGGATATGCTTGCTGCAAAAATGGATTTATTGTTGAAAAGACTGGATGAGCATGCTGCCGACAAAAGAAGCCATGAAAAGCACTATTTAGGCCACAGACTCGCAAATGACTTGTGAAGTCTGTGGTGAGGTCGGACACTCAGGGAACAACTACCCCGAAACCCATGAAGAAGCATCATACATCAATAATGGGTTCCGATAAGGTAATAACAATGGGTGAAAAAATCAGTCCCGCCCATAAGGAGGTAATTCAAACTTTAACTCAAGTTATAATTCGAATCAACCTTCCTTGAAAGACTTGGTCCTAGGACAAGCTAAAATAATTGAAAATATCACTAAAAAGCTAACTTATAATGATAAAATGATACAAAACATAAATACAAAACTTGAAAACCTATCTTCATCTATTAAAAACCAATTGTACTTTAATAAAATGATCAAAACTCAAATAGCTCAAATTGTTGCCGCACTACCTGTTTCTGGTTCGGGAAAGATTTCGAGGAAACCTAAAACTTCTCTCCAATCTGTTAATATGGTCTCAACGAGGCTTGGTAAGCCTCTATGTTAGAAAAAGCCATGATCATTTTGTAGATCTACCATTCATCACCAAGAAAAAAGATCCTGGACGCCTGACAATCACATGCTCGATTGGCCCACATGTCTTCCACAACACCTTCTATGACCTTGGAGCAAGCATCAATGTCTTTCCTAGGTAATATATGACAAGATTTTGGGTGGACCTTTGTCCATTGCAAAATTCAGACTGCTGATGGTGGACCAAACTTCACGACACCCGGAGGGATTTGCCAAGGATATCTTGGTGAGAATCCAAGACACATACATCCGCACAGACTTCGTCATTCTAGACATGGGTGGCAATGAGGAAGTTCCCCTCCTCCTAGGAAGACCATTCCTTAACACTACAAATGCAGTATTACACATGGGATCCAGGCATGCTAGCTTTCATATTCAAGGGCAAACAATAAAATGCCCATTTAATAGGTTTGACATGCATAAACACCTTAAAAACAAACAGCCCAAGAAACAACCATGTAAAGGAATCAAACATGTATGGCAAATAAAAGGATCAGCATCCACGCCGACTTCTCCTAGCATGGACACACCATCATCAAGCAAAAAGTGAAAGGAGAAGAGTCCCGCTCATTGGTCTTTAAACAGTGAGCCCTTACCGAAGGTAAATCGGTAGTTATCCTTTATAATTATAATTTGCTTAGAATTTCAATATAATAAAACTATGAAAAACACATTCTAAAAGAAAAATAAAATGGATTAGTTCACCTTTCCATATTTTTCAACTTAAATAAACCTTGTTTGCTCTTCCATGTTCTTTACAACTATGTTTTGGTGTGAAGTATGACTTCTAGCGATCATACTTTCATAGACTTTTCAAATTAAGCAGGGTGCTTAGGTTGATTAGTCTACCTTGATCAAATTAAACATGTTTGATCACTGTACCAAAAACTGTTGAGTATAAACATGGATGAGTTAAACAAAATAAAAATTAATGCAATAAAATAAATAATGTACCTTGGAGCCATCATCAAGCCATCTTGGACCATAGGCCATGAGCTTGTTTGGGGGAGGGCCCCCGCAAACGTAACAGGTATCTTTTATTTATTCCTGATATTTCTTACATTTATTTTCATCCAAAAAATGAAATATGATAAAACACCAAAAATATTTATTTCACTCTCATGTGTTTTAAGAATGTTTAGTTTCTCCTAAGTTGAAATTATAAATAGTTACTCTGTCTGTAATTCATCTGTGCCTAGGCTATAACATAGTATTCCCCATGATTTAAGTTTGTTGGCTAAAAATGTCTTATCCTAAAAACTTAAAAACTTATGGGTTACAAATGCATGATCCTTTTCTAAGTTGTTACGAGTTATGATATGGTACAAATAGAATTTACTATGACTTTATTCTTAGAGAGACTTGACATCCGAAGATTTTATTTTTAAAAATGTTAAAATTCAAAGTTGCTTAATGATTATAAATATCTACCAAGGCCATAAGACATGATTTAAATTCAAAACCTTAGTCATATGCTACTTGTTATTGCATTGAGCTTTGTCAAATTGTTGTGACCCTTGTTGAGATTCTCGTCATGCACCCATGATCAAGATACACGTACACCCACAAATAAAATACTAACTCTTACACCGAGAGTTACGCAAAAACATATTTTTTCCATCCACCAAATAATTACTCCATTCATTTATCATGGGCCTCTCTCTCTTAAAAAGTTTGATATGCCAAAAAAGGAATAGTATGGGCTATGCTAAAAAAAGAAGAAAAGAAAAATGTCCATGCCAAAAGACATGAGAGAAAAAAATGCATGCCAAAGAGCATGAAGAAAAAAAAAGAAAGAAAGATAGCCCATACATTCAAATAAAAGGCATTCATCCAAAAGAGAGACTCATGATCCAAAGAAGTACAAAAATATTTAAAATTAGAAAGTTATAAAAATTCCACTCACTTGCACGTCTTGATCAAAGTGTATGACTTGCATCTCCTTGAGGTCCGGTTTTTGACTTAGCAAAATATGTGATGCAAGTATGCCCCACTGTCATACCTACCCAAAACTCTACTCAAAAGCCTTAGTGGTAGGATATGAAAAAGACGACAAAATATCAAATGCCTTTTGTAGCATCCCAGATGTTAAAGTGTTAGTTAAAACTTGAACATGAGCATCATAAAGCATAATCACTAAGTATTATGGCATATACGCATCTCATGTTTCAACTTTGGCATTTATATGTTGCAAATGATGTGTTTTATATGATACATGAAATGTTAACAATAATAATGTTTAAGGTTCTTTGTGAAGTTATATATGGGAAATTTACTTAAACAATTAAAATTTTGTGAAAATAAACTTTGTAGTTTAAAATGTGCTCTTTAATAGAGAACAAAAAGTTGTTGGAGTTTCCAAGTCAAACATGTTTGAATCTGAGCTCAAAGATTGGATTCTATAACTAATTTTCATCCTTAGTCATTTTTGGCTAAGTGCTTGCTATTAGTTATAAAGTCCAATGTTTGGGAGTTTCTTTAATCATTTTTTTATAAATAAAAGTTATCCAATTTTTGTTCCGTTGATTGGTAGTATGCTTGAGATATGTTTATGAGCAGTTGATTGTATTGCTTGATCACTGTTTAGTCTCTAACTAATTACCTGAAAAGGTGAAATCAAAACTGTTCTCAAACCCCTGAAATTGAATGCAGTTTCAGTTTCAAAGTTCAAATTTTGGTGAATTATCAAATGAATTTTCATGAATAAAAATTTGTCCAACTTTGATTTCATCAATTGGGGTGATGCTTGAGCTTTGATAATATGTAGTTGGAAGAGATGTTTGATTAGTGGATGTTCACTAATTAATTCCCAAAGTTTGCTTAACAAAACTATTTTTGTCAAGCTCTAACTGAATTGCAGTATTCAGTGTTAAAGTGCTCCCTTTTGAAATTCAAAATCTTCAAAACTAGTAACTTGGTGAGTTTGATCCTTTAAGCAATGTTGGAGACCTCTGATCGGAGAAGAACTTTGCTTAAGGCTGATTAGTGTGTCATTTTGCAAAATTGAGATACCAAGAGGGGAGAAGGAAGGGGTTTTAGTCGGTGTCAGTGCTCGTCGGTGAAGCAGCTCGGCTGCCTGCTCACCACCGCCGCCAATCGTTTTTCACCATTTTATCCCACGCGCGGCACACAGCTGCTTCAGTGGTGCAGCTCAAGCAGCTGCTGGCTTATCTAGATGCCTCGCCCATGCCCTTAAGTGCCCGAACCGCCGACGTCTCCTCTTTTCCTCTCTTTGAGTTACCGCTGGCGATCCTTGGCCGTGGGACGAAATTTGTCGTAGCCATTCCACCTCAGCTCAATTTCTCGCGCTTGAGGCCTCTTCTTGCCCTTGCACATCTGCTGAACCCGCTCGTGTCATCCCTCCCCGCCGAAGTCAGCCGTTGGTCATCATCTCCCTCACGACCGTCCAGAGCGCTGCCGCGCACCCCTCTGCCATGGCCAGGCCACACCGGAGCATCTTCTGCCCTTTATTCTTGTTTTGGCTCCCTCATAATGCATGTATGCTAATCGACTCCCTATTTTAATCTCTATAGTGTAGGTCTCGCCGGAACGCAAGCTTGCTGACCCGTTCGCGCTGCCGCGTCCGCTCTCACCATCGTCAGCTCTCTCCATCGCGTCCCCGCCTCAACCAAGTAGCGCATCATCATCTCGGTGAGCTGATGACGCTACCTGAGCCCTTGGTCAAACATCTACCACACTCGAGCGCCATGACCGCCGCCGCACCACCATGCTCCACGCTGTCTTGCTGCCATGGCTACGGCCGAGCACGCTGCAAGCCCTAAAGCTTTCAACCAGTACCCTAGATCGCTGCGCTAGGTTGTGTATGTTGTGTAGGTGCCCGCGCCATCACCGAAGGTCTCGCCGTCGGTGTGTTCTACCACGCCGGAGCGTCGCCGGTCCGCTGTGGCAGCTGCTGTGTCCGCCACGGTGCCCTAGATGCTCGACTAGGGCGTGGATGAGGTGCGGGAGATAGAGAGGGGCACGCCGGGGTAGCCCACGTCACTGGGGACCTCGCCGGCGAAGAGTACCCGACGGTCAGCGTGGGCGGCTCGCCGGAGTTGACCGGGACATGCATGTCAGTGACTGGGGTAAGGGAGAGGTGGGAGAGAAAAGAATTACGTTGGTTTTGATTTTCAGAAAATTTAAACATGTGCTGAACTTTGGAAATTCATAACTAATGTTTTGATGTAGAAAAATATTAGTTGGTCATTTTCAGTAGCTTTGGTATGTCTAAAAGGTACCCCTTTAAATTATAAAATGAACCTTGTATGATTTTTATAAATAAAAATATTAATCGCGTGATGCTGAAACTTTTTGTGTAAATGTTATGTGCTAATATCTACCTTCACAAAAAGTTTAGTACTGTTTTTATAATTATAAATTGGTTAATTAATTTAAGTGTGTTTAATATGCCTTCTATTAATTGAATAAATACCAAAATGATTTATATAAATGCTTAAATGAATTTGGTGTAGTTTGCGCTTTGTTTGTGGACCTTGGAACACCCAAACCTCAGCTGTTCCTCGGCAACTTAATTACTTTCATGGTTTGATTGTAATACACATGTTGGTTATTAATTCAAATGATTTACCCAAATTGTTTAGTTAGTAGATGCATGTATATGCTTTATGTGATTGCCCTTTTGTATGCAATGACCTGAGATGATAGCTTAGGCATAGTAATACTAGTTTAAATCTTTTGGATAGCATGTATACATGCTCTCTTATTAATATATGATTAGTAAATCTGTGTAGCTTATGCAAGTTTCCACCTACATGTAATATCCATGGTTAATGTGTTTAAGTATGTTTCATACTAGCTTTGACTAATGTGGTACCTGAGTTAATAGTGGTTTATGATCCATGTAATTAGTTACTCATGCCTAGTCTTGTTAGTGGATCAAGTAAATCACTTGTTTTCACTTAGGTGCTGAAATGGCTGCATGAGCAGTTTCTGTTTAGTGGCTGTTTTTATCATGATAATCATGTTTTCTGTAAATGTGTTAAATACAAAAGTTGTAGTAAACTTCCATATATTGTTTGTCCTAGAACTTCATGATTTTAAGCTTGCTCGTTTGGGAGTTATGCCTTTTCGAAGTTCACTGTCAGTTTTTGATTATTTTCTGGACAGATCTGAAAGGTTGTGCTTTTTGCCCTAGTTAACCGTTGAATCACTTTTAGGTGATAATAACAAAGATGTAGACAAGTTCATGAGCTTTCCAGAAAGTCTAGGATCACCTTTGCTGGATGTCTAGATCTTCAGTTATGGTTGATAGAATTAGTTTCTGTGCTGCTGTCCTAAATCTGTGTGTACCTATAATTGTTTGTTTGAGCTTGCTTTTGCTTAAGCGTTAATATTAGTGTTAACTTAGTACACCTAAGCCATCTTGTGATCCTGTTGTTATGTGAGCATGTCATTAGCTTATAATGAGTCATGTTTGTATATATTAAGCTAGAAATGTTATAGGTTAGGGTAATGATGAGTTAAATAACTTGATTTCTAGTGCTTAAGTTAAATGATGTAATCTTTCCCTTGTCTTGTTTCACTTTGGTATGGTAAGATGTGTTACTTCCTTGATAAACCCATAATCAACTTGTTAACCAAATAATTAAAATGCTTTGTGAAGTATAACCCTAGTTGTACCACGAAGGAAAGTTGTATTCAACTTTCTTAGATTAGTTTAAGTTCTGTTATGCACTTGTGCGTCTTTCATCATGCATCATGTGATGCATTCTATCATGCTAAGCATGCATCATTATTACATGTAGTGTATACGAGAATGAGAAGACTCATGTTGAACATGTTTCGGAGAAGGTCCATCCTCCCATGGTGTTGGTGAATGTAACACCCCGGGTGTTTAAATACTAAAACGTCCATGTCATCATATGCATTGCAAGGCAATTGGTCATATTAAACACTTTGTATGCATTCACTAAAATAAGTTTACATTTATGTTATAAGCATTGCTTGGTATTGTTTGAATCAAGTTTGAAATCTTTGTATTGATTTGAAACTCCGAAAACCCTGATTTTCAATATTTAAATCCTACCCTAAAAACTTGTTTCAAAATCTATGCATATTTTGGGGTTGAGTCCAAAAGCAAAAGTGTAGAGCTTGACAAGTTAAGCAAAGTTTGTTTTTGGAGTTTTTCAAGTTGTGTAGTAAAATTTGAAGTTATTTAAAAAGGCAACATTCCTTAAATATCCCCGCTTTGGATTCAAAAGTTCATTTCAAAATGTAGACCAAATTAGGAGTTGGTTATAAAAGCAAAGTTGTAGAACTTTTGATTTTGAACAACTTTTGTTTTTGGAGATTTTTGAGTTGTTATGAAAATTTGGGAGTAATTTGTGAAATTCGGCGAATGACAAATCTGTAATTTTTTGTGAACAGTGTCCACCGCCGAAGCTACATTGCCGGCGTTTTCTTCTTCGGCGTTCCAGGCACGGTCGTGGCCGTTTTGGCATCGCACTGGCGCGGTGAAGGCCACAGCGCAGCTTCCTCGAGCTTCTTGGCCCCCTTTATAGCCTGAGCCGTCGTCGTCTTTGCCCTTTCTTCTTGCTCTATTTTTTTTCCCGTCGCCTTGCTCATCTCCGGTGAGCCCGCGCCGTCGTTGTTGTGCTCCACCGTCGCTGATAAGCTAGTTCCAGCTTCGCTTACTCCTTGCGCATCCAGCCGACCCACCAATTCGGCTTGTCTTCGTCAGGAACTCGAGTTGCATTGTCTTCTTCCTCGCGGCCGACAACTCCTCCGCCGAGCATGATTCGTCGTGGCCAGAGCTCCATGGTGCATCTCCGTCCCTAGTTTTGGTTGATTCCGTTTTGTTTCGATGCTGTGGTACTTAATCCATAGTTGGTTGCTCATTTTGACCACTGCAGTCGCCGGTTCTTCCTCACCGACGATCTTTGCTCCGCCGTGATCACCGTGATCGTCGTCACGCCTCTCCATTGCTTCTCCGACCTCGCTCCTTGCTTCAATGCATTCGGGGTGAGCCACTGGTGCTTTCTGGATCCCTTGTTTGAGCTCTACCAGTTGCACGCCGCCGGCATAGCGCTATCGTGCCACCGCGTCCGCCATGGCCGACGATGAGCTAGTATAGGGCTGTAATCAGTGCTGATAGGGACATCAATCGATGCGCCTAGTCTTGGTGATCATTTTGGTACTTTGGCCGTCGCCGTTGGACTCACCGTCGACGAGTTTACGTCGGTCAGCGCCGTCACCGTTGTGGTCAAACGCGCGAGGTTAGGGATGACAGGTGGGGTCAGGTTGTTAGTGACTGCGTAGTTCAAAAATAGATTTTTCTATTTTTCAGCAATGAATGAATAGTATCTATTTTTGTTATTTTTGTATAGATTTATTTAGAGCTCCAAAAATTATGAAAATTTTTGTGTGACCTCTATGTGATGTATATTATTTAAGAAAATATTGTTTTTCAGCACTTTTTGAATGTGATAAAAATTGCTCAATTTATTAATAAATGGATTTCCATGATTTTTCTAGGCTTATTTAATTGTCCAAAAATTATGAAATTTGTTTTGCCACTTACTTATCATGTAATGAACATTTACCAAAATTTTGAGCTCAATTAGAATAAGTTGATTTATTTCATAATTTTGAATTAAATAATTAATTCATAAAAGCAAATAGTAACATTTAATGATTTAGGTTTTGTTTAAAATCTTGGATTGAGTGATGACCTTGGGTCATTAGTTGATAATGATCCTTGGCAATTGATGTATGTGTTATGAAAAAGATTTAGTTGTTTAACTTGCAACTGTACCGCGAAGGAAAGTTGTATTCAAATTGTTAATTTTTGCATCCATCATCGAGCATCATGTTTCGTATTCCGCATCGTGTTAAACATGGCATTGTTATTACATGTAGTGAATGAAGGTGAACATGTGGTAGTTAATCAAGTTGTTGAGGAGGTTAATCCGTCTGTTGAGGTCGGATCGAATACTTGTGAAACGTCGTAGGAACCGGACTTTTCCGTCAACGAAGGCAAGCCCCGGATGCATACAACCCTACCTTGTATTTTACAAATTGATTTCGCTTTTGCTTCTTTTTACTGCATTAAGTGATTAGGAGTCAAATGAAAAACAAATTGGTGCATTACCAACCTTGTTATTCCATATTTACCATATTACTAGTTTTAAATTCGTATATGCCTAGTTTTGCTTAGCTATGCTTAGAACGATGAAAGTCGGGTGATTACCTGCCACATGCAAGTTTTAAATGGAACCTTGGTTACTTATGTTATCATGTGATATGGGAATGTGGAGTAATAAATCTAGACCGGGCGAACTCGGTGTGTGTGAGCCACAAGACATGGAGGTCTTGTGAGCGGGTTCTTTCCGCCTATGTCGATTAAGGCACGTCCATTGTTGAATTGCATGAGGTGAGAATTTGTAGTACTAACCACATACTCTGGTAAGCCTTTACTTGGCTATTCTATTATGAGAATGGCTACTCGTGCACTGGGAGTGGATAGATGGCGGGAATAGCGTGTACCCACATGGCAATGGGCTGGATTGGTGGTGTACTGTATTCTCAGGTGGCGCGGACCCGTTCTTGTTTTAGAGGATCTGAGTGCAGGTTGGTATATGTAGGTCGGGGACCTGCATATGTCGTGTGGTCTGGAATTCCCAGCTGGGTTTAATCGGTTCGAATCGTCGTTGCTCCTCGGTTATGGAGAGTCAACTCACCGTTCATCATCGTAGTATTAATAACTAGAACTTGAGAAAGGTTTGCGAAAGAGATTGATATGAAGTTCATGATCTCATTACGGATCAGGGCAGATTCATATGTGGTACTTATAAAGTTTTACCTTTGAATTAAAGAATTTTGTTAAAGAGCTTTTACGCAAAAGAACTTTGATTATTGTTAAAGCCATACCTTGAATCCTATGAGCCGGCATTCCTGAGTTCTATCAGTTTTATTTTGGTTAAGTCTTGTTGAGTACTTTTGTACTCAGGGTTCGTTGACCCCTTATTGCAGGTGAGCCTCATGAGCAGATCTGTTTTGGATCATGCTGCATGACTATCGTTCGTTCTGACGATGAGAAGTAAATGTGTGATCCTTGGGCAGGATGTTTATTTTGTGTGTTATGGATATGTTAATTGTGCCACTCCACTACTACTATGGTTTGTAATAATTATCGAACTTAGTTTGTAAGGTTTGAAACAACTAGTTTGTAAACTATGTTATCGTAAGACTTCCGCTATTTTTACTCTGGTATTGATATTTGAATAAATGTTGTAATACTGCAATGACTCTGTAACGTGATCCTACTCGGAAATCATGGATGATTCAGGGTTCCCCGAGGACACCCGATAGTCTTTTTAAGTTAATGGAAACATATGCATAAATGTCAAAGGTCATCGGACAGTGACAAATGCATGTGGGCCCTATAACTTAGGAGGTTCTGCCACAGTGAACCCTATGATCCTCTGTGGAACTAACATTCTCTGCAACGCAGGCAAGCCCCGTAGCATACCACCCTACTCTAGCATTTACAAAATCTTTATTACACTTTAAGTCTTATGAGATGTGCATTAAGTAATTAGGAGTTGGTCGAATACCGTTGTTGCATGATTGTCTTGTTATTCAACTATCCTTAGTTATACCCTGCTAGAATGAATAGGTCAATACCTCTAATGCTTAGTTATGCTTAGACTTCGATAGAAGTCGAATGATGGTTTCATCGTTTGTGAGAAATAGGTTTACCTCAGCTCTGCTTTTGGGTCATGAGAATACCATGAAAGTGATAATGTTAAATTGAGACCGGGCAGGACTTGATGTTATGGTAAATGTTCTTGGGCAGATAAGTTCGCCTGGTCGTGCTCATCTCGCCTGTGTCGATTAAGGACCGATCGTTGTTGGGCCACTTATGATTGTGACTTGTAGTACTGGCCACATACTTAGATAAGACTGATACCTCGGCTATTCCATTATGTGAAAAGACAACCGCACACTGGGCCTGGGAGATGGTGAGAGTAGCATGTACCCATCCTATGAATCCACCAGGAGTGGCGTAGGGAGGTGGAGTACTATGCTCTCGGGTAGCGTAGATCGGTTCACATTTTGGAGGATCCGAGTGAAGGTCGATATATGTAAGTCTAAAACTGGGACCTGCATATGTCATGTGGTAAGGAAACCCGAGCTGGGCCAAATCGATACGAATCGCCATTTGCTCCATGGTAACAGGAGATACGATCAACTGAACTGCATCATAGTTAATCAATAAAACATGGTTACTTATGGATATGAGATGAGATGTTTAATGAAGTGATTAAGCTAGATTAGGTGCAAACTGGATACTACTAATGAATTAATTCAAAAGTTAAAATGTTGAAAGTAAGGATTCACTCATAGTAAGCTTTTGTGCAAAAGTTACTTCCTGCTTCTATCTTTCCTTTAAGCCAGCATGCCCTTTGAAGTCTTTTCTTTTAGTCAGGTAAGACTTGTTGAGTACCCTCAAGTACTCAGGGTTTGTTAACCCCCGTTGTAGGTTCTGACTTGTGCTACTAATCAAGATTATGTTGGTGGGCTCGACATGATCTGGCTGCTTCTTCTACCTTAGATGTTTCGTCTAGGTTGCTTCCACAATTATACTCACTATTTAAACTTAAGTTAAATTTTACTTGAACATGTTTTGTAAACTAATGTTATAAGTCTTCCATACTCTGATGTAAGATATTTTTACCAATTGTTATAATGTTGTGGCAACTCCATGTTGATCATGTATGAGTTGTAAAATGTGGATGATTCGGGGTTCCTCGAGGACACCTAACAGACTACCGGGATTGTGTGGCTTACGTGTGCACTAGTCAGAGGTCTGTGAGACAATGATGGACACATGTGGGCCATATGATTTGGGTGGTTCTGCCACACCTTTGGTGAGGTTTCATACACATTGAGCGATCAAAGAGAATCATTTGAGGAACTTACATTTATTTTATAGAACTTATAAAACCTCCGGATAGATGGTTAATCGAGGAATGAATGATTGGTGATTTTGTTATAATTGTTCTATCTTGCAACCGCCCAAGAACTTGTAAAAGCTATACACCCCATAGGGATCAAGGTAAAGGGTGGATAAAAATGCCGACTTATTTAAATTATGAAAGAATACTTTGTTATAGGCATGGCACTTATGAAATATATTTAGCATAGAAGCAACTCCTAATAATCAACCAAGTACTTAGCTATTTTGCTTGGGATGAGCAAATGTTAAGCTTGGGGGATTTGTTGTCGGTCACTATCGACAAATTCCAACCACCAACTTAAGTCCAAAACAGGAGAAATAAACATACTTTTGACACATATGCCTTTACTATTAACATAGTTCCACTTATATTGGAGAAAACATGGTTTGCAGAACAAACATCTGAATACAAGTGAAAAACCAAGCAAAAGGCGCAATCAGGCAAAGCGTAAAGCAGATTCGCGCAACCAAATATCAAAGAAGGAGAAGAAAGCCCACCTACACATCAAACTTGGGCCGAGCACCGACGCGGAAGGGGCCCACCTAGGAACCGACCACACAAAGGCGGTTGTGAGGTGGTGCCACCAGGGTGTGAGCACACTAGGGGTGTGGCTACACCCCAGAGGCTGCCTCCTAGGCCCAACTTCCACTGACTAATGCATGGCGGCATGCTAAGGCAGTATGGGGTAGTTTCCTAATTTATTAGGGCCAACGACCTCCATGCTTGTATAAATGTAGGGGTAGCTCTCTCCTTCAACACACACATCATTTTGAGCTACACACCTCACCTATCTACTTGTACTCTTTAGCTTCTTAGTAGTAGTTTGGAGCTAGCAAGAGCTATCAAGGAGGGCTTGGCTCCTTAGAAGAAAAGAGAGAAAAGCTTGGTATGAATCCAAAGAGAATATCTTCCATAGTCATGCTCTCATATCATTTATATAGTAGTGCATATGAACTAGAGTATAGTTATCTTGTTATAATCATGATATATGAACTAGCATATAGTTTGTGTGTTATGATCCTAACATGTTCAACTTTATGCTTAATCATTCATATGATTTGTATGAGTAGAAGTAGAGCTAGGGTTGAGATGACGGTTTGTCGTTCCTTCGGGTTTTCCCATAGGCTATCTCTTAATTAGTAGATATCCATTAGTATTGGTTCCACCATCTGGTTAGGGTGCTTTGATCTCATTTCATCGGAGCTCAGATTAAAGTAGTAAGTTTATAGGTTAAGCATGGTGCTTAGGCTATAGATTACCTGTGGATGTGGCTAGGCCTCTGGATAGGTTATGGTAGGTGGCAAGTGGTGACAGCCTTGTCCATCCTCTGTATTCCACCACGATAGGTCTAGTTATTAAATCATAGGGCTCGTGGCAAACCTTGTCTATTTAACTCTCCTAGTTGGTAGGTGAGCTATGCCCTGAAGCACTAGCACATTTCTCCTAGTCATTAGTTTACCCTTAGTTACTTGAAAGATAAATCGCTCGCTCTCCCACCTAGCTATCTCTAGTGTAGCTTGTTTAGTAGTTTAGTTTAGGTAGTTCACATTCAACTTCCACTATCGTTCACCTATCTAGGATACACTTAGGCTTCCCTTAGCAACCTACTAGTGAATATAAATTCTAGCCTTCTGCCTTTCTATAGGAAAAATATAAATTCAACACTTGGTGCTCATCGAGCGAAGTACTACATGATAGTTCTATGCACTTGCGGAATTCCTCAAATAGTTGTTAAGAAGTATCAACAATCGTGGTCATGGCTGGTTGCCTTGCACAAGGGCCTAGGGGCTTTTGGGTCTCCCCAGCCGTGATCATGACTTATCGGCAACCACTAGCATGTGATCACGTACGTGTCTTGCGATCACGATGACCATGGCCGCTCTGCGTGCGATTCCTTGGGGCGGTCGACCTCCCTAGGTTGTTCGCATCTAAATGGCGTTTCTACATATTATGGTGTGTCAACTCATTTCCTAAGGGCTTGTGGGGCTCGTAATAGGGCGGATTCTATGTGGGTGTGGTTCGCTTCCCTGGTCGCCGCCACATAAATAGTTCCCTCTATCTGAGCCAGACCCTTACCTCATTCTTGCCTTCTATCGCCGTTCCTGCAATCTGAAGGAGAGACAAAAGGAAAAAGGTTGAGTTCATGAGGTTTACCTCTAGATCACGTGTGTCACCATTGTCGCCATCTGCTCCACCACCGCTGCCCCTTCTTTCACTTGTGTCACAAGATGGCAGAGTGGGTACCTTCATTGGTGACGGAGGTGAAGCTATAGTGCCTCATGGTAAAGGGTCTCCTTCCACTAAAGGAGGTCACTGGATGGAGGGCTCCTGCCAATGAGGTGATCCCCTATCTACAACCTAGGGAGGTAGTGTCATTCACCGACTTTGACAAGCACAGGTTTGCAGTCCTAGTGCCTGACTTTCTCCATAGCTTCCTTTGAGATTATGGAGTCCAGCTACAACACCTTCCTCTCAATGCAGTATTGTAGCTAATGGGCTTTGCCATCATGAGTGAGGCCTTCCTGGGATAGTGCCCAACAAAGACATGTTCTAGAGGGGTTTTGAGGTGAAAACCTACAAGGTGCATGGCTCCAACAGTGGCATACTTGCTCCCGTGGGTGGGATGAACCTTTAGATGCGCCATGGGGTCTCTTGTAGTTATCCATGCCTGTCGCTGAAGTCTTTGAACTCTGGCTGACATGGACACTGGTTCTACATTTGGGATGATGTCGCTGCCCCCTCGCTCCATTCTCTGGCATCGCACCGGTGAGATTGACCTTGTGGAGTTGGGGGTGCGACAAAACATAGTCATCGAAGGTGATAGAGATCCTAGATATCCTTCAAGGCTAGGTGTTGGTCAGCCTAGATGGCATCACGGTTCTATGGACCATGGTTGAATCTGGGTTTAGCCATTGAAGCAGTGAGTGACCCTATTGTTCGATTATTCTAGGGTCGAGGACCCGACCCATGAGACCATAGAGATGCTCAAAGTCTTTGAGATCACAAAGCAGGTCAGGAGGTTGGTCTCTTCTGGTACCATTGTCGTGGTTGAAGGCATGATGGAGGTATTCTCGGTGAACTTTCGGCCTAATCTAGTAAGCCACCTCAATCTTCTTCCCTTTCTACATTAGGACTTATTGGTTGACTGGTCTTGTTTATGTAGCCTATGCCCTTGTTTAGCTCCCATTCCATATCCCTCATTCTAGAGGCACTGAGCACGCTGCCTAGGAAAGGGCGACCGCTAAGGAGACAAAATGTCTTAGGTGGGAAAGGGCGACAAAGCACATGGAGCATCAGAAGCGTGGGGCTTCATTGTTAGATGATGATGATGACGATGACGAGAAGGGCTCTAAGGAAGAGGATGAAGACCTATTGGCCCTTTAGAGTGCCCTCGATGTCTCGTGTAGGTTTGGCGATAGCGCTGGGCCGAGCGATGCCAACCGTCCGCTGAATGCCATGACTGAGCAGAGTTTCACTTGGAAGTGGGCGGCTTCATTGCCGTTGAGGGGTCCAAGCCCAAAGTGTCCTTGCACTACCATCGATGGTGGCTAGGACTCCTCACACATGGCTTCTGTCGCCCCCTCTCTAATGGAGTTTGAGGCTCTCATCTAGGGAAAAGGTTATGAGAATGCGATGGAGATGGGCGCTGCGACCAGGGTGGATGGCAAGGTTCACCGCCTCTTGTTGGTATTTATTAATGTAATTAGAATATGAAGGATTTCATAAGCGCATAGAATACCATTGCAGCATTTTACCAAGAGTATTCCAGGTATCGGTATTTATATTTACCATAGGGAAATAATGGAGTAAAGACTTATTGAGTAATAAAGGAATATCTATCGGTCAGCATACCAGCATGGCTAGAGTAGGGGTAATATGTAATGATAGGAATAAAGCATGATGACACTTAGAGGATAGATCACTAAGATAATGTAAACTAGTCAACTCAGGAGAATAGCGGGTAAGGTAGATTCCTATGATATTCTTATTACAAGGTCAAAGTATATATACTCTCAACTATAGCTAAGACTAACTCTACCCTTGTGCACTTTGAGACGCCGCTTAGACAGTAGAGCATCACAAAGGATAACTCTATTGATGCAACTACGGTTGCGGGGGGCACGACCCCAGATACCCATGGTAGACCACATGGGCTGCACCCCTAGGGGCAGCCCATCCCATAAAATGAAGGCTTGCGGGGCACGATGCTGCTCGGCACCTCCCGCAAGAAACCAGGAAGATATCCTAAAGATACTACATGATCTGTTAGGATACGTATGATCCTAGGATTCTTGTAATATGTTATTACTTTTTGGTTATCTCCTAGATCTAACCGACTTGTAACCCTACCCTCTGGACTATATAAGGCGGGCAGGGACCCCTCCAAACTCATGCAATATCATACGATAGCCAATACAATCCAACAAACCATAGGAGTAGGGTATTATGTCATACTAATGGACTAAACCTATCTAACTCATGTGTCTCTGTTGCCTTCTTGTTCTTGATTACACGCATCTCTGTCGATCAATCTACCTTCATGGGATACCCCTTAGAGGACTACCGACGATATTCTATCGACAGTTAGCGCAACAGGTAGGGGTGTGCATGCTATTTCTATATCGAACAAGATGGTACGTTCTGCAGGCTCTTTGTCCCTCCCATAGCCTGGCCAGATCTTCACGGTCAGATTGATCTCATGGATCATTAACGCTGACAGAGTCAGAGAGCTCATCGAGCCAGTGTAGATCAGTACTGCGCTAATCAACCCAACACCTATGACTGCAGATCTGATCTTGGAACCACTTTTGAGGTCTTCTTTGTCAACAACTCAACGCCCGCTCCCCCGCTACTAGAGGAGGCAAATCAACAACGATGATCTGATCGCATCCATCGATCAGGTTGGCTAGAAGCTCACCAATTGCCTCTCCATCATAGAATCAGCTCTGACCACTATGGTTCAGCGCCAACCACCCTCTGATCTAGATCTATTGGAGGCTGCTCAGGAAACTCTAGAGGTTGTGGCCCTACCCTTTAGGCTCACCAATATCACCGCCACTTATCAAGAGGCCCTACGGGGCAAATTCACTGACCAGGTTGGAGATGTCCATCCTCTCACTGACCAGATTGTTGACCAGCTCCCACCGGCTGTTAACATGCTACACATCGGCCAATGCCCTGGAGCATCCCTGTAAACCATCTTGGAGGAGAATCCAGACTCTGAGTCCTAGGGCTCTATGGAGACTGTCGCCGAGACCACCACCGAACAACTTTCTCTCCCTCCTTTTTGTGGTGGTGCAATCTTCAATGTTAGCGTCGATAGCCCCCCACGGGAAGGGGAAACCAAGGAGGACCGTGCCGCCCACATCAATAGGAATGTCAATCATGCATAGAGCTAAGCAAACAAGGCTACCCTTGTGATGGCCAAGGCTCAGCTTGACTCACAAGGAAGGCCACACCAACTCCATCGCAGCCTCGACAAAGAATTTGTCCATGTTGATGGACATGACATCTACAAGACCCCAAGCGCCAACCTGGCCGTGGCCACCAATGAGCTCGCTCGGCTCCTATAGACACCAGAGGTCACAAAGGTCACCGCCATGCTTAAAGCGGCGCACTGCCAGGTCAACGAGATCTACCAGGATTAGTGAACTTCATACTCCACAAGCTCGATTCACCGATCAGCCACGCCAAGATCTGATCATCGCCCAAGTCATTTCACTGACGAGCACCATGATGACAGACAACCCCTCTAGGGGGAGCTAGGGGCAACCACATCGAACACCTTCACCAACACAACCAGGAGGTCGACCAGGATGTCTGAGTGTACCTCAATAATCTCTGAGACACACGATGACGTATCGATGAGCACCGCTTCAGTCACCATGAAGAAGAAGTACGCTGCCGTCAAGAGTACAAGCAAGAGTTTGGTAACTCGAACTTAGCTCTTGAGTGGCTCAATGCCAGCAATGCCACAGATCATAGTGTCGACAACCCTGAAGGGCCCCCAACATTCATGAGGGCACTCCGAACACTCTAGTGGCCTTGTGGTTTCAAAATCACTGGGGTCGAGCCCTATGAGGGAAGGATGAACCCCACATAGTGGCTATAGGCTTACGCCACTGCTATGCGTGCCGCCAGAGGAGATACCAGTGTCATGGCGAACTATCTTCCTATCATGCTAACACCAACTTCCATGAACTGGTTCACAAGTCTTGCCCCGAACTCCATCGAATCCTAGGAAGAACTAAAGAAGGTCTTCAGCGACAACTACATGGCTACGTGTACTCAGCCGGGCACCAAGCATGATTTGAACCACATCTATCAAAAGCCATCTAAGCTCCTCTATAGCTACATCAGATGCTTTTTGAGATGAGGAATTCTATTCCCAATATCACAGAAGCTGAGGTCATCACCGCCTTTGTCCGAGGATTCCATCACCGTGATCTCCACTCCAAGTTCAAACGCAAGCCTCCCATGAGGATTGGTGAGATGATTACAACCGCCAACCAGTATGTTGATGCCGAGGAAGCTAAAGTGCACTTTAACGAGGATGCAGGCAATCATCACCCAACTCACTATAGTGACAATCGCCCCGACAACTAGCACCACAGTGACCGCCTACGATGACCGCAGTCACCATTGGGACAGTGGCCATGATCATCCAGAAGGATCCAAGTCTGGTCAATATCACCGCCACCGACCAGACCATATCGTCGCCGCTGTTGATGAACCTCGTGCCAAGCACAACTATGATGAGCAATACAAGAAGATCCTAGATGGCTCGTGCCCTCTCCACAAGAATGCCAAGCATATGATGAAGGACTGCCTCAGCTTGGCTAAGGAGTTCTAAGCTAAAACGTTAGACGACGATAGCAACGATGGAGCTAGAGGCTGCCGACCACCTAGGGACAACAACAATGCCTTCTAGGATCACGACAAGGTGGTCGCCACCATCTTCGGGGGCCTCACCTCCACCGAGAGCAAAAGAGAATGGAAACTCACCGCCCGCTAGGTGCTCACCGTCAATGTAGAAGACACCACTGCCAACCCTAGCTATCGCCCCTGGTCCAAGGTCCCCATCACCTTTAGCAGGGCTGACCAGTGGGCAGACATCACCTACATAGGGCGTTTCCCCCTCATCCTTGATGCAACCATCCAGAAAGTGCTTTTCAGAAAAGTGCTCATCAATGGTGGGAGCGCTTTGAACCTCCTCTTCATCGGAGCCCTAAAGGAGTTGGGTCTTGGGATAACAAATCTCACACCCTCTGACTCCTCCTTTGGGGGTGTGGTACCTGGCAGGGCATCCAAACCGCTTGGAGAGATCACCCTACCAGTACAGTTCGGCACGGCACGCAACTATCATGTCGAGCACATCAACTTCTACGTCACTAACTTCAACACCACCTATCATGCCATACTTGGTTGGCTAGCTCTGGCCAAGTTCATGGCCATACCGCACTATGATTATCTGGTGCTGAAGATGCCTTCGCCTATAGGAGTCCTGGCCCTGTGGGCCAACCTCTTAGTCACCTATGCTTGTGAGATAGAGAGTCTTGCCCTCATCGAAGCCACCAACCTCTCCATATAGATGGCCAGTGTGGTCACCGATGCCAAGATGGTGCCCACCGATGACCTAGAGATCCCATCACTGGAGCCTCCTCATGCCTCCGCTAAGTCCAAAGAAACTAAGGAAGTCGGCCTCGGCCTCGACGACCCCTCCAAGATAGTGAAGATTGGGGCTCACCTCGACCCCAAATAGGAAAGCACGCTCATCTCCTTCCTATGTGCGAACGCTGACGTGTTTGCTTAGAAACCTACAGACATGCCGAGGGTACCACGAGAGAAGATCGAGCAGTCCTTGAATGTCTCACCGACCACCAAGCCGATCAAGCAAAAACTCCGATGATTCATGCCAGACAAGAAGGAGGCTATTAGGGTAGAAATAAAATGGCTCCTAGCTGCCAGATTCATAAAAGAAGTGTATCATCCTGAGTGGTTAGCAAACCCTATTCTTGTTCAAAAAAAGAATAAAGAATGGAGAATGTGCGTTGATTACACTAATCTTAACAAACACTACCCTAAAGACCCCTTCAGTTTACCTTGGATAGACAAGGTTATAGACTTCACCGCCGGCTGTGAACTGCTCTCCTTCCTTGACTATTACTCAGGCTATCACTAGATTTCTCTCAAGGAAGAAGACTAGATCAAGACGTCATTCATCATGCCTTTCGGTGCGTACTGCTATACCACCATGTCCTTTGGACTCAAGAACGCTGGGGTGACCTACCAAAGGGCCATCTAGATGTGCCTCAATCAACAGATAGGCCGCAACGTCAAAGCTTACATCAATGGTGTGGTCATCAAGTCCAAGACCGCTAATAATCTCATCGCCGACCTCAAAGAAATGTTAGCCAACCTGAAAAGGAACCGATGGAAGCTGAACCATTCAAAGTGCATCTTTGGAGTTCCATCCAGTATACTCCTGGGCTACATCGTCAGTGCCTATGGCATCAAACCCAATCCCAACAAGGTCTCTACCATCACCAACATGAAACGTCTGACATATGTAAAGGACAAACAGAAGCTTACAGGCTACGTGGCTACTCTAAGCCACTTTATATCGTGCCTTGGTGAAAAGGGACTACCGTTCTTTAAACTCCTCAAGGCCTCTGTGTGCTTCTTTTGGTCGAAGGAGGCAAATATAGCTTTCGAGCAACTCAAGTTGTTTCTAATGAAGCCTCTAATCATGACAATGCCTCAATCAGATGAAACTCTACTGATCTACATCGCTGCCACTTCTCACATTGTTAGCACAGCTATCGTTGTCGAATGCGAGGAAGCCGGGCATGCCTATAAGGTGCAACATCTAGTCTACTTCATTAGCAAGGTCCTTAATAAGCCTAAAACTCATTATCCTCAAGTTCAGAAACTGCTATATGCTATTCTAATCATGTCATGCAAGCTTCGCCATTACTTCGAGTATTACAAGATTGCCATGGTCACCGGGTTCCCTCTAGGGGACATTCTCAGCAATAAAGAGGCCAACGGCCTACCATCAAGTCACAGGCACTTGATGATTTTGTCGTTGAGTGGACTGAGATCCAAGAGCCCATCGCCGCTACTTGCCCTGAGCACTGGATGATGTACTTCGATGGTGCTCTCAACATCAACGGTGCTGGTGCGGGCATTCTGTTCATTATGTCGACTAAGGATAAGCTCTAATACATTCTTTGAAAAAAAATCCAGCCTCGAACAACGTCGCCAAATATGAAGCATGTCTCCACGGACTCCATATAGCCATTGAGCTCGGCGTCAAATGCCTCATGGTATATGAGGACTCCACGCTGGTCATCAACCAACTCAACAAAGACTGGTCCTGCTCTAGTGAAAAGATGGATGCATATTCCGCCAAAATCAGGAAGCTTGAAGGAAAATTCTATGATATCAAGTACCACCACATGGTACGAGATCAAAATCAACTCGTCGACCACCTATCCAAGATAGGCTCTTCTCGCGCCGTGATTTCACCTAGGGTCTTCGTTCATGATCTTTTGGCGCCATCCATTAAGGAAGATAAGGAAGTTCAAGAAATTCCCCCCGGTGAGCAGCTGGTACTTACAGTACATTTGCCGGCCGCCGATTGGAGGGAACAATTCATCAAGTACCTCACTAGCGCTAAAGTACCCACCAACAATACTAAATCCAAACGCCTAATCCATCGCAGCAAGCATTATGTGCTGGTGGATGGAAACTTGATGAGGAAAAGTGCCAACGAAGGGATACTGCAGAAATGCATCACCCAAGAAGACGGAGTGAAACTACTTCTCAAAATTCACTCTAGATTCCTGTGGCAACCACGTGGCCACAAGCACCTGGTTCACAAAGCTTTCTGAGCTGGTTTTTACTAGTCCACGGCCATCTCCGATGCAAAAACCTCATCTGATGTTGTGAAGGATGTCAATTCTTCTCCAAGCAAATCCACATGCTGACATAAGAACTGTAGACTATCCCAGCTTCCTGGCCTTTTGCTTGCTGGAGACTAGACATGATCGGGCCTTTCAAGCCAGTGCCAGGTGGTTTCTGGTATGTATATGTCGCCATCAACAAGTTCTCCAAGTGGAACGAATACAAACCGCTTGTTTCGGCTATTGCAAAGAAAGCAGTCGAGCTCTTTGAAGATATCATCCACAGATTCGGTCTCCCGAACAGCATTATCATCAACCTCAGAACTACATTTACTGGTCATCATTTTTGGGACTTCTATGAAGATCGATACATCTCCATCAAATACATCTCCATTGCCCATCCTAGAGCCAACGGCCAGGTCGAACGGGCGAACGGCATGATCTTGATGCCCTCAAAAAGAGGCTATATCAGAAAGAATAAAAGCATCCATGAAAGGTCCTAACATGGCTAGAGGGGGGTGAATAGCCTATTTAAAAATCTACAAATCAACTAGAGCAATTTGATTAGTATGACAAATAGCGTAATGCAAACTTGCTCTAGCTCTACAAGGGTTGCAAGCCACCTATCCAACAATTCTAGTTGCAATGATTACTTGGGCACACAAACTTGCTATGTAATTACTCACTAAGAGCTCTCAATCTTGCTACTCTAAAGAGCTCAACTAGATGCATGTAAATAATAAAGCAAGCTCTCAATTCTAATTACACTAAAGAGCTTGTATCAACTAGTTTGCAAGAATGTAAATAAATGAGTAGGGTGATTATACCGATGTGTCGGGGATGAACCAATCACAAGACGAATATATAGCTAATTATCGGGAGAATGCCAAAGACAAGAGACAATCAATTTTCTCCTGAGGTTCACGTGCTTGCCAACACGCTATGTCCCCATTGTGTCGACCAACACTTGGTGGTTCGGCGGCTAAGAGGTGTTTCACAAACCTCGTCCACATGATAGGACACCGCAAGAACCGACCCACAAGTGAGGTAACTCAATGACACGAGCAATTTACTAGAGTTACCTTTCGGCGCTCCGCCGGGGAAGGTACAACTCCCCTCACAATCACTAGAGATGGCCATGAACAATCACCAACTCGTGCCGATCCTCCACCGCTGTACTGAGCCATCTAGGTGGTGGCAACCACCAAGAGTAACAAGCAAAATCTGTAGTGCAACACAAATATCAAGTGCCTCTAGATGCAATCACTCAAGCAATGCACTTGGATTCTCTCCCAATCTCACAATGATGATGGATCAATGATGGAGATGAGTGGGAGGACTTTGGATAAGCTCACAGGGTTGCTATGTCAATGAAAATGTGCAAGAGTTGGAGCTACAACTGGCCATGGGGCTTAAATAGAAGCCCCCATGGAATAGAGCCGTTATGCCCCTTCACTGGGCAAAACGCGCTCTGACCGAACGCTCCAGTCAAACTGACCGGACCCTACACTCAGCGCCCGGTCCACTAATTTATGCCACGTGTCACTAGCTTCAAATGTTGTTCGTCAGATTTCAACGGCTACGAAGCTGACCGAATGCTGGAGCCTCAGTGTCCAGTCGAGTACAATAAGGGTCCAAATCCGTTTTTCCTCGACCGGACGCGTTTGGTCCACCTTGACTAGACATAGCCCAACGTCCGGTGGTATACCCTAGCTACTGTACCGCCAAGTCAGCGCGACCAGACACAGGCAGTTAGCGTCTGGTGCATTTAGATCTAGCGTCCGGTCACTTGATCGACGCTGGCATCTCCTCTATCTTCTTCACCCTTGCTCAAATGTGCTAACCACCAAGTGTATCACCTTGTGCACATGTGTTAGCATATTTTCACAAATGTTTTCAAGGGTGTTAGTACTTCACTAGATCCTAAATGCATATGCAATGAGTTAGAGCATCTAGTGGCACTTTGATAACCGCATTTCGATACAAGTTTCACTCCTCTTAATAGTACGGCTATCTATCCTAAATGTGATCACACTCACTAAGTGCCTTGATCACTAAAACAAAATGGCTCCTATATTTTATACCTTTGCCTTGAGCCTTTTTGTTTTTCTCTTTCTTCTTTTCCAAGTTTAAGCATTTGACCATCACCATGCCATCACCATTGTCATGATCTTCGCCATTGCTTCATCACTTGGAGTAGTGCTACCTATCTCATAATCATCTTGATAAACTAGGTTAGCACTTAGGGTTTTATCAATTAACCAAAACCAAACTAGAGCTTTCAATCTCCCCCTTTTTGGTAATTGATGACAACCCTTATACAAAGATATGAATTAAAGTACATTTGAATCCATGTTGCTTGCCCAAGCATATTTACCATGTGTAAAGGATATGGGCAAGTTTCATGAACCACAAATGGTAGCAATTGCTCCCCCTACATATGTGCTAAGAGTTTGGATTGAAGCTTGCATATATGCTTAGATAGGAAATATAGGAGTCAATGTATACCAAATGATGCTAAGGTATAAAAGATGGACCTTTGAAGCGTGATACCAATCGGAGTGCACCAATATACCATCCTTAGCACCATGGTTAGCTCAATATCACTTGGAAACATACTTTAGAAAGATACCACTTGTAAAGACTTACTTGGGAATGAAAGTTATCTAGTGATTTCATTTCATCATTCAATCTTACAACTAACATTCATCACACACGCATGGATGTTTAAGTTTAATACTTGTGCCATGCAAGCAAACATATGAAATGTGCATTCAAATGCACCATACAAGTTCATGAGCTTGCTCCCCCTACTTGTGTGCTCAAAATTTTAATTGATCCCTTTCCTTTGTCATATCTCTCCCCCTATGTCTTATATCAAGATATCTTCATGTTTCACTCCCTTTATGATATTTCTACTCCTTTGTCATATCTCTCCCCCTATGTCGTATATCAAGATATCTTCATGTTTCACTCCCTTTATGATATTTCTACCCCTTTTTCACTATCTTTGTTTCTATCCCCCTTTGTCATCAATGACCACAAAGGTTCTAAATATAGATAGTATTACTTGTAGGGTCGAGATTATCAATGTCAATCAATGGGGTGAGGATCATTTTCCCAAATTTGGTCTAGTCTAGATCATTTACCAAAGATATTTAACTCGGTTTGATCCAAGGACAAGCTTCTTCACACCTCCAAATAAGGGTTATCTTGTACCATGTTGAGTTAAACACTTATGACTCATTTTCTAAATTAAACACTAGGTTTACAAGCCCACAAACATATCATATGCTACCACTAGATCATTTCAAATATACAAGCAATAGTGGTACCATATTAGCATCAAATTCATTTAATTTTCATGAATGAGCCTAGGACATGATAGGAATGACTAGATGCACTAAACAAGTCCTTAGCAATGGATGGATGACATGTCAATCAACTTTACCTTGCTTTGCTCAAAGGAGAGGCATGTCATATAGTGGGGGTGCATCAACACATATTTGAGAAGTCAAGTATGTTCAATTCATTCCTTAGCTTGTAAAACCTCTTCTCATCAAGTGGCTTGGTGAATATGTTGGCAAGTTGATCTTCGGTGCCCACACTCTCTATGCAAATGTCCCCTTTTTGTTGATCTCTTATGAAATGATGACGGACATCAATATGCTTTGTTCTTGAGTGTTGAACCAGGTTGTTGGTGAGCTTTACGACACTTTCATTGTCACATAACAATGGCACTTGCTTGAACTTGATTCCAAAGTCACTCAAGGTAGCCTTCATCCAAAGTAATTGAGCACAACAACTACTGGCTGAAATGTACTCCGCTTTGGTGGTTGAAAGTGCTACACTATTTTGCTTCTTTGATGACCAAGATACAAGTGATCTTCCCAATAGTTGACATGTGCCCGATGTGCTCTTTCTCTCAACTTTGCATCCTGCATAATCAGAATCCGAATATCCAATCAACTCAAATCTTGCTCCCTTGGGATACCATAATCCAACATGTTGTGTATGCTTCAAGTACCTCAATATTCTCTTAGTTGCCTTCAAATGACTTTCTCTTGGTGAGGCTTGAAATCTAGCACACATGCATACACTAAACATCACATCCGGCCTTGATGCGGTCAAATAGAGTAGACTTACAATCATGGACCGATACATCTTTTGATCCACCATGTTGCCACTTGCATCACTATCCAAGCTTCTGCTTGTCCCCATTGGTGTACTAATAGCTTTACTCTCATCCATTTCAAACTTCTTGAGCATGTCCTTGATATACTTGCCTTGACTCACAAATGTGCCATTCTTTATTTGATTGATTTGGAGACTAAGGAAGTAACTAAGCTCTCCAATCATTGACATCTCAAACTCACTTGCCATCATTTTGCCAAACTCCTCACAAAATTCTTGATTTGTTGATCCAAAGATGATATCATCAACATAGATTTGCATCACAAACAATTCATTTCCAAGCCTCTTGGTGAAGAGAGTGGTGTCAACCTTTCCCATCTTGAATCCCTTAGAGAGTAGGAAATCCCTCAATCTCTCATACCATGCTCTAGGTGCTTGTTTCAATCCATACAAAGCCTTTCTCAACTTGAACACATGGTTGGGTTTCTTTTCATCTTCAAAACTGGGAGGTTGCTCAACATACACAAGCTCATTGATGTACCCATTTAGAAATACACTTTTCACATCCATTTGGTACAACTTGATGTTGTTGGCACAAGCATAAGCTAGCAAGATCCTAATTGCTTCTAATCTTGCAACCAGGGCATATGTTTCTCCAAAGTCAAGACCTTCAACTTGAGTGTAACCTTGAGCCACTAATCTTGCTTTGTTCCTTATTACTATCCCATCTTGATCTTGCTTGTTCCGAAAGACCCACTTAGTTCCAATCACATTATGATCCTTAGGCCTCTCAACTAAATCCCATACTTGGTTTCTTATGAAGTTGTTTAGCTCTTCATACATAGCATTGATCCAATCAACATCCTTCAAGGCTTCATCTATCTTCTTAGGTTCAATGGATGACACAAATGAGAAATGCTCACAAAATGAAGCCAATCTTGATCTTGTTTGCACACCTCTTGAAATATCACCAATGATAGTATCCAATGGATGATCTCTTACAACATTAGTTGGTTGAAGCACTTGCACTTGATTGCTTGCATTAGATTGATTACTTGGTTGGGATGATGAACTAGCCATTTGTTGATCTTGCACATTGCCATTACTAGTGCTTGCTTGGATTTGATCATGAGAACCACTAGCTTGCACATTTGAGTTAGAGACCACTTGATTCTTGTCATCTTCAACATCAATCACCTCTCTAGGCCTTAACTCACCAATGTCCATGTTCTTCATTGCATTGACCAATTGAGTGCCTCTTACATCATCTAGATTCTCATCTTCCTCTTGGGAACCATTTGTTTCATCAAACTCCACATCATGAACCTCCTCAAGAGTACCACTAGCCAAATTCCAAACTCTATAAGCCTTGCTAGTAGTGGAGTAACCAAGCAAGAAACCTTCATCACATTTCTTTTCAAACTTACTCAATCGAGTGCATTTCTTCAATATGTAGCATTTACAACCAAAAACCTGAAAGTATGCTATGTTAGGCTTTCTTCCATTCAAAAGCTCATAAGGTGTCTTCTCCATCATGGGGTGACAATAGAGTTGGTTGCTATAGTAGCAAGCCGTGTTGATTGCTTCAGCCCAAAATGAATGACTCACATTGTACTCACTCAACATTGATCTTGCCATATCAATCAAGGTTCTATTCTTTCTTTCAACTAGCCCATTTGATTGAGGAGTATACTTGGCTGAGAATTGATGTCTAATTCTAAATTCATCACATAACTCATCAATTCTAGTGTTCTTGAACTCACTTCCATTGTCACTTCTAACTTTCTTGATTGTTGTTTCAAACTCATTATGAATACCCTTGACAAAAGATTTGAATGTTGCAAACACATCACACTTGTCACCAAGAAAGAATACCCATGTGTATCTAGTGAAATCATCCACAATCACAAATCCATATTTATTTCCTCCAATGCTAGTATATGTGGTTGGACCAAACAAGTCTATGTGCATTAACTCAAATGCCTTAGATGTGCTCATCATACTCTTCTTAGGATGTGTGTTACCAACTTGCTTTCCGGCTTGACATGCACTACATAGCTTATCTTTCTCAAAAGTGACATCTTTCAAGCCTCTAACTAAGTCATGCTTGATTAACTTGTTTAATTGTTTCATTCCAACATGACCAAGCCTTCTATGCCATAACCAACCCATGCTAGATTTAGTGATCAAACATGTTGTCAATTGAGCTTCTCTAGCATTGAAATCAACCAAGTATAGATTCTCATATCTAAATCCTTTGAATATCAAGTTAGAGCCATCTACACTTATGATCTCTACATCATCCACACCAAATATGCACTTGAAACCAAGATCACACAATTGAGCTACCAACAATAGGTTGAAGTTCAAGCTCTCTACTAGTAGCACATTGGAAATGCTCAAATCATTGGATATTGCAATCTTACCAAGCCCTTTGACCTTGCCTTTGCCATTGTCACCAAATGTGATACTATCAATCCCATTGCTCTTGCTTTCATTGATTGAATTGAACATTCTTGGATCACCGGTCATGTGTTGTGTGCATCCACTATCAAGCACCCAATGCCTTCCTCTGGCTTTATAATTTACCTACAAAAGAAGATCAATACTTTTTAGGTACCCAAACTTGCTTGGGTCCTTGTAGGTTAGTCACCAAGGTCTTTGGTACCCAAATGGCCTTCTTCTTTGGTCCCACAATTGGTGTACCAATGAACTTAGCCTTCACACCATTGGCACCCTTATAAAGCATGTAACAAGAATCAAATTTGATTGAGGATACATTAGGTAGCTTGTTCTTGTTAGTCTTGCAATTTTGCTCTATATGCCCAACTTGCTTGCATCTATTGCAAAACCGACCATTGCCCTTCACAAAGCTAGCTTTGAGAGTGACAAAGGCCGCCTTGCCTTTCTTGGGGGTATAGCCTAATCCCTCTTTGTTGAGAGAAAATCTTTGGCTACCCAAGCACTTTAGCAAGTGGGCTTCTCCACCATAGGCATTGCCTAAGGCACGAGTGAGCTCATTTACCTCCTTCTTGAGGTTCTCATTTTCCACCATTAGTGATGTATCATTCATAGGTGGAGTAGTATTGATTGTGCTATAAGAAGTGTTAGTAGGAGCAACAATAATGGGTTCATGAAAAGATTCATCAATAAGATCACATGTTAGTCCCACATCACATGTTATGATCACTTGCTCCTTCTTGGCTTCCTCCACTTTGACTTGCTCAATGAGAGAGGAGTGAGCCTTTTCAAGCTTAGAGTGAGCTTTGCCAAGCTTCTCATGGGATTCCATTAGCCTCTCATGAGTGGCATTGAGCTCATCAAGGGATTGCTCAAGAAATTTGACTTTCTTGTTCAATTCCTTGCACTCCTTTCTCTTCATCTCAAAGCAAGTATGCACTTGCTCACACATGTCCATGAGCTCCTCCTTGGAGTACTCCTCATCATCATCATCACTCCTACAAGCATCACTTTCACATTCATCATCATCACTCACATCATATTTTACCTTGGTAGGTTTTGCCATGAGGCATGTCGATGGAGTGTCAAAGATGGAGGGCTTGTTGATGGCGATGCTTGCTAGTGCTCTCTTGATAGATTTCTTGTCATCATCACTAGAGCTATCACTATCCGAAGGGCCATCACTATCCCATGTGACCACATAGCCTCCACCCTTCTTCTTCTTTTGGAAGGTCATTCTCTTCTCCTTCTTCTCCTTCTTTTCTTTCTTATCCTCCTTGTGCTTCTTCTTCTCATCCTCATCATTGTCACTATTGTATGGACAATTTGCTACTACATGATCAGGGCTTTTGCAATTGTAGCATCTTCTCACATACTCTTTCTTCTTGGTGTGATCTCTTCTCTTTCTTGCACCATAGCCCTTCTTCTTCATGAATTTTCCCATCTTGCGCACAAAGAGAGCCATAGCTTCATCATTAATATCACTAAGATCATCATCATCACTTGATTCTTTCTTGGACTTGCCCTTGTTCTTCGATGATGATGAGTAAGCCTTGAATGCTATGCTTTTCTTCTTCTTGTCTTCTTCTTCCTTCTTGTCATCCTTGTCATCCCCCTCCCTTTCCACACGGTATGTCTCTTGTGTCATGACATCACCTAGTACTTGGTTAGGGGTAATATCCTTCAATCCTCCTCTTATGATGAGCAATCTCAACATCTCAAATCTTGGAGGTAAACACATCAAGAATCGATGGGAGACATCATCATCCTTGATCTTTTCTCCCAAAGCCTTCAAGTCATTAACAATTACTTGTAGCCGATGGAACATCTCCGGAATGCTCTCATCATCCTTCATCTTGAAACTTGTCAACTTGTCCTTGAGGATGTACAACTTGGCACTCTTCACCGCTGGTGTGCCCTCATATGTTTCCTCCAATCTCTTCCACACCTCATTTGCTCTTTCACAATCCTTGATTTGCTCAAACACCTTGGAATCAATGGCATTGTATATGGTGTTGAGAGCCATTGTATTGCATTGCTTGTTGATCTTATCTTGGTTGGTTGGATCATCGGGATCAATGATAGCATAGTCATTCTCGGTCACTTCCCATACTTGATCATTGATTGAACCAAGATACATCCTCATCTTTCTCTTCCAATAATCATAGCATGTGCCATCAAAGAACGGTGGTTTGCCCCCCACATGGTTGAACACAACTTGAGCCATAATTTGACACTGAGGTTGTTAAGCCTTCAATCAAATGGTGACCATGGCTCTGATACCACTTGAAAGGTCCTAATATGGCTAGAGGGGGGGGTGAATAGCCTATTTAAAAATCTACAAATCAACTAGAGCAATTTGATTAGTATGACAAATAGCGTAATACAAACTTGCTCGAGCTCTACAAGGGTTGCAAGCCACCTATCCAGCAATTCTAGTTGCAATGATTACTTAGGCACACAAACTTGCTATGTAATTACTCACTAAGAGCTCTCAATCTTGCTACTCTAAAGAGCTCAACTAGATGAATGTAAATAATAAAGCAAGCTCTCAATTCTAATTACACTAAAGAGCTTATATCAACTAGTTTGCAAGAATGTAAATAAGTGAGTAGGGTGATTATATCGACGTGTCGGGGATGAACCAATCACAAGATGAATATATAACTAATTACCGGGAGAATGCCAAAGACAAGAGACAATCGATTTTCTTCTGAGGTTAATGTGCTTGCCAACATGCTACATCCCCATTGTGTCAACCAACACTTGGTGGTTCGGCGGCTAAGAGGTGTTTCACAAACCTCGTCCACATGATAGGACACCGCAAGAACCGACCCACAAGTGAGGTAACTCAATGACACAAGCAATTTACTAGAGTTACCTTTCGGTGCTCCACTGGGGAAGGTACAACTCCCCTCACAATCACCGGAGATGGCCACGAACAATCACCAACTCGTGCCGATCCTCCACCGCTGCACCGAGCCATCTAGGTGGTGGCAACCACCAAGAGTAACAAGCGAAATCCACAGCGCAACATGAATACCAAGTGCCTCTAGATGCAATCACTCAAGCAATGCACTTGGATTCTCTCCCAATCTCACAATGATGATGGATCAATGATGGAGATGAGTGGGAGGACTTTGGCTAAGCTCACAGGGTTGCTATGTCAATGAAAATGTGCAAGAGTTCGAGCTACAACCGGCCATGGGGCTTAAATAGAAGCCCCCATGGAATAGAGCCGTTATGCCCCTTCACTAGGCAAAACACGCTCTAACCGGACGCTCCGGTCAAACTGACCGGACCCTAGACTCAGCGTCTGGTCCACTGATTTATGCCACGTGTCACTAGCTTCAAACGCTGTTTGTCAGATTTCAACGGCTATGAAGCTGACCGGACGCTTCGACAAAACTGACCGGACGCTGGAGCCTCAACATCCGGTCGAGTACAGTAAGGGTCCAAATCTGTTTTTCCTCGACCAGATGCATCCGGTCCACCTTGACTGGACACAGCCCAGCATCTGGTGGTATACCCTAGCTACTATACCGCCAAGTTAGCATGACCAGACACAGGCAGTCAGCGTCCGGTGCATTCAGATCCAGCGTCCGATCACTTGATCAACATTGGCATCTCCTCTATCTTCTTCACCCTTGCTCAAATGTGCTAACCACCAAGTGTATCACCTTGTGCACATGTGTTAGCATATTTTCACAAATGTTTTCAAGGGTGTTAGCACTTCACTAGATCCTAAATGCATATGCAATGAGTTGGAGCATCTAGTGGCACTTTGATAACCGCATTTTGATACGAGTTTCACTCCTCTTAATAGTATGGCTATCTATCCTAAATGTGATCACACTCACTAAGTGCCTTGATCACTAAAACAAAATGGCTCCTACATTTTATACCTTTGCCTTGAGCCTTTTTGTTTTTCTCTTTCTTCTTTTCCAAGTTTAAGCATTTGACCATCACCATGCCATCACCATTGTCATGATCTTCACCATTGCTTCATCACTTGGAGTAGTGCTACCTATCTCATAATCATCTTGATAAACTAGGTTAGCACTTAGGGTTTGATCAATTAACCAAAACCAAACTAGTGCTTTCAATCCGTCTAGATGGCTCAAAGAGCTACCAGTTGTGGTCTAGGGACTACGTACTCAAGCTAGTCGTAGCATTGGTGTGTATCCATATTTCTTGGTCTATGACCTAGAAGACATACTACCAGCGGACATTGCCTTCCGAGCACCTAGGGTGGAACATTATGATGAAGAGCAAGCCACAACTATTCGAACAGAGGACATCGATAGGGCCTAGGAAGAACGCCTAATCACCTAAGTCCACACAGCCAAATACCTAGAAGGCTTGCAGAGATACTACAACAGCAACATCAAAGGTCATTCATTTGCTATCGGTGACCTCATTCTCCGCAGAAAATAGAAAACCAAAGGGATGCACAAGCTCTCCTCCCCCTGGGAAGGGCCTTACATGGTCAACAAGGTTACCCAACCAGGGTCTTATTGGCTATGTGACTTGGACGGAATCAATATCCCCAATTCATGGCACATCGAGCACCTTATATGTTTCTATCCTTGAAATGCTCTAGATATGTATTCTCCACTCCATGATGAATAAAGTTTTGGTCACCATAATTTATCTCCATTATGATTTAATCTCCACTTGTGTTTGCCAACTCTAAGCTACTCCTTTAATGAACTCCAACATGAGATCGTCATAAATGCTCCACCATGTTTCTCCATATCTCCAATATGTGATCGCCATAAACACTCCGCCATGTTTCTCCATAACTCTGAAATGTTTCTCCAATCACCGAGCAGCACATGTTTTGTTCTATGCTCTATGGAGAAGACCTAGTCTCTGATCTCTCCCTACACGTGCTACGGGCTCTGTGCTCTACATTATGGGTGGTCGGCTATGGTTCCTCGGTCACGCCTTTTCCTCCTACACATGCACGGTCTCCGTGCTCGATGTTATGGACTATGGTCTAGCCAAGGCCAAGAGCCTAGTAAAGAACTTACTACTCGTATGCCACTTATATTGTGTATGTCTCCAAGTTAATTCACCAACCACCGAGCAGCACGCATTCCATTCTGTTCTCTATGGAGACGGCCCAGTCTCCGATCTCTCCCTACACGTGCTACGGGTTCCACACTCTACATTATGGGTGGTTGGCTATGGTTCCTTGGTCATGCATGTTCCTCCTACATGCACACGGGCTCCGCGCTCGATGTTATGGACTATGGGCTAGCTAAGGACAAAGAGTTCATTAATGAACTAACTGCTCGGACGCTACTTATACTACGTATAATTGCGTTAGGGCTAACACTACAATGATTCTTCAACAAAAAACTAGCAAACTGCATAAACATGCACATGACATTTTACAACATTTATACATATATATAAATGATTGTCTACGCCCTTGCGTGTTTTAATTACTCTCTCTAGTTATTACAGACTTATCTTCGAGCAGATCATCGGGCTTCGCCATCGCCGTCCATCTTACTGAACAGGTCGACATTGTTAGCCAGCTTCTTCGCCGTGTCTTCCACCTCATCTTCCAGTTGTTGGTGCTCCATTATGCCTGTTCCTCTAGTGAATCTAGCCCCTATTGCTTGAAGGTCAATGGTAGGGTAATGGGTCTAAACCACCGCTAGGGCATGTGTAACGGCAGTGATGATGGCATCACGCTTGAAGCTTTTGAAGTTCTCCCATGCCGCCTTGCACCTCTCAATGATGGTGTCTAGACATGGTGGCCTGCTGTTAGGCTGAGGAGCCACCTCTAGGTCGACATAGTCGATAACTGGCTTGACTCCAACAACTATGGCAGTGAGCTTGCTCTGTTGAGTTCTGGCCTCCTGCTCTAGCACATCAAACTATGCCTTGACCCTCCGATGATAGTCTATAGGCATTACAAGGTTCCATCAAGCAAGGAAATTACTCCAATAGTAACTCCGACCACATAGTGCTCACCTTTTAGCTCCTCGACCAGCTTCTCCGCTCGCCCTGATTCCTTCGCCTTCTCCTCTTGGAGTTGCCTGATGGTTTGGTGTAGTTGGCCGAGCTCCGCATCCTACTCTACAAGCACAACGGTTGTCAGCAACAATATGACTATCTCAACAATACAAAGCACATTTGTCGATATGCCATACCTGCTTTCTGCTCGGAGACGATCCTGCTTTCTGCTTAGACTTCTGCTCTAGCTATGCGGAAAGACTCATCACCTGCTCAGAGCTATGTTCTAGCTACTTGGACTTCCCCTGTAGCTGCTCGGATGTAGTTGCCAGCTACTTGGATAGGATGCCCTTCTGGTATTTCAGATCTCACGTGTTGGATTCAGCTAGATCCCACTCGCGTTGGGCCTTCTAGACGTTTTTCTCCATGAGTTTCATCGCCTCCTTTAGCTTTTTGTTTTCTTCTACAAGGGGCTCCATCCTCTTGATAAGTGGGCATTGCTGCTCAATAGTCCAAGCTATCCCCTACAAACGCACCAAGACTATGAAGATCTCCGATCTCCAACATCAAAGAGGAGCATTGTAGACGTAGTACTGACCTTGATCTACTTCATCACTCTAGAAAGGGCGGACTCCAACCTCCTGAGCTCCCTAGTGGTGTCCTCCTCCTCAATGACCACCACTTCATCACCCTGCTTGTGGAGGATTTGGACAGCTTGAGGTCATGATTCCTCATGCTCAATCTCTTCTACTTCGTCCTCCTTCGTAGCTAGAGGCACCACCGGGGGGCTCGGTGGCCGGACAGCATGTCTAACCACACCCTCTGACACTTCAAGGAGCATCGTCTATTCCCCTGGAACTACAGGCTTTTCTGTTTTGGACTCCAGTGCAGCATGGGATACTCTAGCCTCCGCTCCCAAGGACCCGACGGCTTTCACTGTTGCACCAGGCACTGTCACTGACCCGTCCACCGTTGGTGCCAACCTTTCACTACCGCCAAGTCCACCAGCAAGGGCGGTTGACTCCTCCGCAGGCTACTGAGCACCCAGGGACTCCAGGATGGGAGGTGCCAACATCGCCTCCATGTCAGGACCAGCCCTTGGTTGCTCGCTGATCTAGACGGGTGGATTCAACTCCTCGCTCTGGATCAAATTATCTCGTCAATCGCCACCACGATAAGGATTTGACTATAGATTAACTCCAAGGCAAGGATACTTATGTGTTTGCTTGCTGGTATACTTTTCTGAACCAGCATTGCCTTCTAGAGCCCTAGGCGTAGCCCTAGGATCAACTTGCATGCCCTAGGGTGGAGATCTGTGGTCTCCACCATCAGCCTCTCCTCCACCTATTGCTCAAGGACTCCCCTCGCCTACTGTTTGGGGACTCCTTTTGTCTATTGCTCGGGGACCCCCTCCCCTTGCTTCGATTGCTCCTCGATGCGAGTGTTGTGCGGAGGCACCTCCATGCTCAAAAAAGGAGCTACCGGAGCCCCATCATCATTCGACCACTCAGACATTGTCGCGCTTCATGTCTGGGTGGTCTAGTCACTACCAAGAAAGATGCTGCCTGGTTTGCGGGGAATGGCACCTGCCATTTCCTCTTCTTCTAGGCTGGCTCATCTATCGTTGTCCTCTTCCCTTGGACTTTCTCTGACATCAGGGGGTATTCTCCGTCCGACCAGTGCCTGTGCCTTCGAACTCCGATGAGGCACTGGTCACATCTTCTTTAGGCCAAGCCAATGTCTGGGCATCTACTGCCTATGGCCAATCACCCATTACAACACCTGAGAAGTACACCGCTATATCCTACGAATGGATCTTTGCATAAGTGAATTAGTTTACTGATCGACAACGGTAATGGACAAAAAGCATCACGAACAAAACAATTAGGATGGTTACCTAAGGAGGCGGATTTGTATAGTTGAAGGCCTTGGTCTGTCTTGACATGCTGAATGAAGCATTTGGAGCGAATAGCTCTGTAGCCCGCTCTAGCACGTCATCCCTCGACAACCTCCCCATGCTCTCTCGGGTGCCGTCATTGTCGCCCTTGAAGTCAAAGCCTAGGTGGGCCCTCTCCTTGTAGGGCTTGACATGACGCACTATGAAGCTCACTGCCACCATTCCACCATTAATCTCCATGCCTTTTATTAGGTTGAGGAGCTCCCTCACCTGCTCCATGTTAGTACTGCTCGGTTTCTCCGACCAGCTCTTTTGGCTCTCTAGGATGTGGTCGATGTCATAGCGGATTGCAAGATGGCTCTGCTTCATGTAGAACCACCTGGCATTTCACCCCTTCAGCGAAGTATTCAGTGGTATAGTGATGTACTCGCTCGCCATCCTATCCTAGAGTTGCAGGTATACGTCGCCGACCACCTTGGAACCACCACCGCCCTTCTTCAACCAAAACAGGTGTCTAAAGGGGTTGAAGTGCGGAAGAAACCCCCAGATATGCTTTGCAAAAGTGGATAAAGATCGAGATGTGCAAGATGGTGTTTGGGTGGAGATTGCATAAACTAATTACCCAGAACTCCAATAGATCCCTTAGGAAAGGATGAACAGGAAATCCCAACCCGTGTTAGAAATAATCCTCAAACACCACTACTTCATTAGTATGAGGCATCGGGAAGGGCTCACCGCTGGCTAGCCACCATCAGGCAGTGACTCGATCAGAAAGAATGCCCACCTCCACCATCCTATTGATCTCCACCTCCCCCATCCTCGATGGAACCCATTCCTCATCATGACTGGCTACAGCGGCCGCCTTCTTTGGTTTCACAGCTCCCTTCTTCGGTGCCATTTCTCAGATCTGATTCGAGATTAGCGGTGGAAGCGCGTATGAATCTAGAAGTGTGATGGCTGAGGAGGAAGATGAAGTGGCATAGTGGCAAAGGTGGGAGCGTGGGGTGCGGCGACAAAGTTATAAAGCACTCCCCCACCTCTTTGCATTCGACAGTTTTTGGGAAACCGCTCCGCGATTTGTGCCTCTTTGAATTCTCTGAAATGGCGTGGTGGGCCGCTACCTAGGCTTTCATGCAACTGCAGACCATATCACCCATTTATCATTGCAAGTTGTAACTATTCACCAAATATTCGCCGACATCTAAGCCTTCTATTATGGCTCAGTAATTACTACTGTACAACCATTACTCTAGTTTTTTCTCCGTGATTTGTTTTCTCCAAGATTTCCTCTTGTGGCTCAGGGACTGTGTCAGCACTTTATCTTGGTTCCTCACCACATTAGGGACTTTCTTCTATTGACTGCTATTTCTGACCCTGGCACCACGTGACCATGTCACCTACTGTCAGGCTCGGGGACTAAGTGGGCACACTTCACCTTGCGGTGAATGTGCTTTTTCTCATCTCGAGGCTATGCCTAGGGACTGGCTGCCCACTCGGCTGGTCTTCTACTTTTCTCCTACTATGGACCCTAGCACCATGTGACTGCATCACCTACTGTCAGGCTCGGGGACTAAGTGAGCACACTTCACCTCATGGTGAGTGTGTTTGCTTTAATCTAGAAGACTCTGTGCCTCTTGAAGCTAAAGAAGATTTTTCATGGTCGAACTCTAAGTGGGCACACTTGGTCCACTGTAAAGAAATTTTTGATTCTCAATTTGAGCTCCATACATCCTTATGGCAAGCCATACTTGGTTCACGCTGCTCGGTGACAGTTCACACTGCTCAGCGATGGTTCACACTGCTCGATGATGGTTTACACTGCTCGGCGATGGTTCACGCTGCTCGACGGTGGTTCACGCTGCTCGGCAACTCATCATGGTGGTCGGACCATGAGTTTGACTGCTTGGCTTTGTTTGCACCTACTTGGACAAGCTCAAGATGGTGTTGCACAATGGATACAAGGCGCTTGGGGACTAGCTATGGGGGGCACGACCTTGGATACCCATGGTAGACCACATGGGTTGTGCCCCCAGGGGTGGCCTAGCCCACAAAATGAAGCCTTACGGGGCATGACGCTGCTCGTCGCCTCCCATAAGACACCGGGAAGATATCCTGAAGATACTATGAGATCTGTTAGGATATGTATGATCCCATGATTCTTGTGATCTGCTATTACTTTTTGGTTATCTCCTAGATCTAACCGACTTGTAACCCTGCCCCCCGAACTATATAAGGTGGGTAGGAACGCCCTCCAAACTCACACAATATCATATGATAGCCAATACAATCCAACAGACCATAGGAGTAGGGTATTACGTCATACTGACGGCATGAACCTATCTAACTTGTGTGTCTCTGTTGCCTTCTTGTTCTCAATTACACGCATCTCTACCGATCAATCTACCTTCGTGGGATACCCCTTGGAGGACTGCCAATGCTATTCTATCAACAACGGTCCTACAATTTAAGAATCCGCTCAATTCCATATGGACTACAAAGGATAGATGGGGTTGCCATCTCCCGCTGCTACCACACAACTAGGGAACTGGATGTACTTATAGGTAGAGCATCGTATAAGCACCATGCTTACATGAAGCTTGACTACTTAGCCTAACAAGTAAACTAGCAAGCTAAGTGCTCTATGAACCCGCACACAAAACTAATGATAACCTTAACTAAGCAAGATATATATTCAAAGTAACCATAGCCATGTAGATAAGAATATGATAAATTGATAATAAGTCTTACAAGATATAGAAGTGAAGATACAAGGCTTTGCCAAGACTAGATCTAGAACTTGAGCATGAGCCCAACTTGACCCTCACTCCTAAGCTACTAATCTACTACATTGGGAAGTTCTAGACATATTCCTCCTAGTGTGTCTTGATCTGGATCAAAGATATGAATTAGGGTTTCCAAGATGTCTCTAGGGAGGGGGTATAGGGCTATATATATAGGGGATAGCGTCAATTCTGGAGCCTCAGATCAAACTGACTTGAATAAATGGCATAGATATGATCTTTAAGGTAGTGGAGAACCAACATAGCAAGGTGGAGGCTGACAGGTGGCCCCACAAGCCAACTGGCCCCACCTAGAAGCCTCTCGTAGTCTTCTTCGGTGTGGTGTCCTCTAGAACCTTCTGGAGTTGTTTACACCGTGATTAAGTCTAACGTTTGGGTCTACCTTGACGGTTTTCTGGATAACCCTGCTAAAAACATAGATTCACCAAAACTTGTGGAATTTATTAGTTTAAACCCCTAAACCTATATTGGTGAAAACTTATCTCTCTTTTAAAACTTGGAAACATTTGCTAGAGAATAGGGGCTATCTTATTCATCTTCTTTCATTTTTTAGGCGGGCATCCAAGTACCCAATGTTTTCAATATCTTGGACACATTTGTGTCCATTTTTTCTCTTCTCTTTTTTTTCTTTTTTATATGAATAACTTTTTCATAGCTCATGCATCTTCTCTACAACAAAACTTTTGAGAGATAGCAACAAGAACTTTGTAGCATTTATCTGGTGGATGGAAAAACCTACCAAGCATATTTTTGGTGTTCACTCCTAGTGTAGGAGTAAAACATTTTGGGTGGATCTAAATAAAAAGCATGTTTTTGCGCCTACTCCCAATGTAGGAGTAGTGCATATCTGGGTGGTGTGTATGTGATCTTGAATTTAAGAGCATGACAAATCTCTCATAAGGGTCAACAAAGCTTGACAAAACTCAATGTAAAACAAGCAGCATATATGTACAAGTTTTCCTAGCCTAAATAACATGTATGGCTCTAGTAGGAATTCAAGCTTTGTCATACAGGAACTCATCATGTAGTATTTTTGTGTTTTTTAAAAGATAAATCTCTAGAATTTTAGTGTCACTTGGAACAAGATAAACAACAGCTCAGACCTTCTTATATCATATCTGTCAATTACCTGGACTTAGATTAAGCATATGCTACCCACGAGTTTCAAGTTTAGGGTAAATCTTTATATCAAAACAATCTTATCCAAGACTCGAGAGAATTCAAGGTTAAAAACAAGGTACTTGAAAGGTTACAACAGAGCAACTATTCATCATTTCCATTTTAAGAGATTATCTTCAGAGTTATTTTTATTTTATTCAGCTCCTAAAAACAAATTAAAGCAAACTAGACATACTCTCTTTATTTTGTTTTTCATTTTATTAGATCACACATTATGACTAAATCAAAGATAAATTTTTATTTTGTTTTTTCATTTATCATTATTTTTTTCATTTTTTATTTAAAAGAAACTAAAACTAAAACAAAAGGGAAAAAATACTTACCTAGATACACGGTAGTACTTTCCCCCAAGCTAGCTCTTTCGGTGAAGGTTCGGTGTTGTAAGTCCTTCGAATCAGACTTCTCCTTGTGAAGTTCATTGATCAAGTACCTTGGTTCACTCTGAAGATGAGGATTCTTGAGGTGGCGCCTCTAATGGTGATACCACCTTCTTCCACCAAACCCATCTTGGTTTTGAATTTGGATTTTTGTTTTGACAAGTTCAGAACTTTCACTTGTAGAAATTGGAGAATTGATTTTCCCCACACTTTGCTTGAAGTGTGTCCTACTCATAAGACAAGGTAGAGATCAAGTGCATGGGCTCTGTCGGTGAGAAAACACTAACAGAACTATGGATGCTATGTGCATTGTTCATTTATAACATGTAACACCTCGGGTGTTAGCCTTGCATAACTTGACTTGCATAACATGAGCATGAGCATCAAGCATCCATAAATCATCATTTACAATTGAAACATTTGATCGAAACATATGAAACATTGCTTGTTATTTCATGTTTCTTAGAACATATGCATATGATCATGTATAAATGAATGCAAGTGGGTAATGCTAGTCACTACAACACTTTAGCCACACTTAGGTTAACAAGAGGAACCTTGTTCATGAAGGCCATATTTCATGATCAAGCACTTAAGTGATATTTCATGTGTTGAACTAAATAGCTATATGAGTGACAACTACTTGAAATGCTTAAATGACCTTGCAAATTGTTTTAACATGCTTAGAGTATCATCATGAACAACTTTGGTATTTAAGGCTGGGGCTAGTTTGGTCATTTAGCCATGGTTTGAATATGTATCATGTTTTCAAAGTGACAAGTTTGACTAAAGTTGAACTAGGTGTTAGGGACCTTGCATGGAGGAGTTCACTAAAGCAAAGTTGTAGTGTTTGACATAAGGAACAACTTTGATTTTTGGGCCTTTGACTGAATCAGCTCCTAACATGTGTGAAATTGGGTTTCAAAAATCAGAGAAATCACAAATTCTACACTTAGCAAATTTTGCTAAGTCGTGAAACCCTGACAGCCTGACAAGCTAACCTTCAGGGCTTTATAACTCGAGTTTGGGTGAGAATTAGAGCTCGATCATTGAACAACAATTGAAGCTGGTACATAGGGCTATAAATTTTGTTTAGACGACTGATGCTTTGGAGCAACGAATTAGCGGGAAATTCAGCGTCAAATCTCGTCGTCAGGCTCGGCCATCACGTTTTGACGAAACTAAACGACGCGTTCAGTGGCCGACCGACGGCAGAACCAGCGCGCCGCGTGTCCACGGCGACGGCCGCGCGTCGCCGTTGCCCTGACCGCGCAGGCCACGCCGCGCCCGAGCGCGCCTTCATCACGCCAGCGCCTGCCCGCACTTGCCCGCGCTCCCATTTCGCTCCCGGCGCCTTCTCTTCCTCACAGCAGCAGCCGCCGAGCGCCCACAGCTCCGCCGTCGCCATAGCCGCGCGCAGCTCGTGCCTGGCCACTCCCGCACCACCGCAATAGCACCACCGTCTCCCCAGCGACCCACTGCTCCCTCTCGTGCTCGCTGACCAAGCTTGGTAAGCCACAGCAACGCGCGCGCTCTCGCCGGAGTTCCGCCGTGAGCCCCGTCGTCGTGGCCACGCCGCCACAGTCCTCCTCCCGCTCCGTTAGCTAGCGCGCTAGGTTCCCCAGCGTTCATAGATGCTTGTCCACGCGTTGATTTGAACCACCGTAGCCCACACCGGTGTTTCACCATCGACCCGCACCTCCACCCCGCCATGGCCGCCGCCGTAGCCGCTAGCTCCGATGAGAAGGCCACCCAAGTAGCTCAATAGCTCCGCTAAGTCGAGTAGGTCATCGTGTGATGATGTCACCGCCGGCGAGTTCGCCGTCGTCGAGCTCTGGCCGCGCCAGCACCGCGCAGCGCCGCTGCTCTGCTCCGTGTCTCTGACGCGTGGGGTCCCCTGACCAGCGGGTCCCACCTGTCAGCGACAGCAGTAGTGTAGGCTAAACCATTTTGAATCCAGTTTTTGATTAGTTTTGTTATTTTTGTATCTGCAGTTTGGTAGCTCCAAAAATGTGGAAATAAACATGGTTGTGTTCCTTAGGAAGTGTAGTATTTAGGAAAAATATATTCTTGGGTTCAACAGTAGAAATTTCTGGAGATTTAAATAGGGATTTCAAATGTGCTTTTGAATGCATTTAAATTTGTTTATTTTATATCTAGAGTTCCTGTGCTCCAAAAATTATGAAATTTTTGTGGTAGGCTATTCTTGTCATACATGAGCTTGGATAAAAATTTGAGAACCAGTGCATGTGTAGATCTATAGTTATAGATTTTTCTTTTATAAATAGTTAATCCTTGCATGAATTTTTATAAATTAATTATAAGTCCAAAATTCATGAAATTAATTGGAGGTGATACTAGTACCATATGGATGTTAAGAAAAATAAGAAATCTGTTGCTTGACACTTTTCAATAGGATTTTCCCATTTATGCTATTTCAAGCCTTGCTTCCTTATCATTTTTGTATAGGATGTTCTACTTAGCAAAATGACATGAAATTTTTATAGTAGTCCTTTGATAGCATTATTAAGGCTCTGTAAATTTCTGAGAATTTATTAAGCACATCTGATATATATTTATTATTTAACCTAGATATCTAAATAAAATAATAAAGGCAATTTAATAAATAGTTTGGGCTTTGCCATTATATTATCTTAACTATGTTTGGTATGCTTAAACTGTTGGTAGGTTCTAGGTTGTCAATTTGTGAATAATTACATGAAGTAGAGGTGTTATTACTTTATATTGCATGTTAAGTCATTTCCGGACTGATTCTAGGATATGATGAGTTGCATGTTGAAACTGATGTGGACTGTAAAAATGGTTAATAACAAAGTTGTAGAAAATTTGATAAGCTTTCCAGAAAGTCCAGGATCACTAGATTTGGAATTGTAGAACTCCAGTTATGAGTGAAACAAGTAGATACTGTTTATGGCATAGTCGATGCATTGTAGGAGTAGTTAAGTAGTAAGCGAGAAGAGATATGCACCTACTCAAACAATGCGATGCACTTGTTAACATTATGCATTCGTAATACTCATACCATACTCATGCATCTAGGATCGGAGGAAGAGATCACGTTGCTGGAATTCGAAGAAGCCGAGGAAGGGAACCCGCAGGAGAATCCGCAAGTCCCCGCTCCCGAAGGCGTGGAGCAGAACCCTGAAGAGCTTCCGGAGTGCCCTGACCATCGTCCTACTTCCTTTCTACGAGGCAAGCCCTGGAGCATTATAAGTCTCCCAGTAATTTACAAATGTTTACTTACGTATTTATGATTGATGCATTAGGTTATAAGAGTTGAATGAAACCACTTGATGCATGTACATTCCTTGTCCAGATATTAACCCTTTAACCGGTATAGGTCCAGGATCGAATATATGCTTAGCCATGCTTAGACCGGTAGAAGTCGGGTGATGTCCTGTCACCTGCGAGATATAGGTGGATACCGAAGCACGGTTGGCTATATCTGCTATCGTGGAACAGAACCATGTGGTAAAAGTAAATTGAGACCGGACGGGAGGTCGATAGGGAAGCAACAAGGCATGGAGGTCTTGGGTGCGGACTTATCCCCGTCTGTGTCGATCAAGGACCGTACCATTGTTGGAACTTCTGACAAGATTGAACGCATGCCTCTCACTTAGCTGGCCGGATAACTCGTTCCGACCGCGAAGCCGAGTAATTCAACTCAGGCCGGGAATCGTTCTATTGTGCGCTCCTTCCGGGGAACGATCAGACTAAGCCCAAGGGCAGGCTTGGCCTGAGCATCCTGGCATCTGGTGTTCCAGATTGTGCGGCGCAGTACGAACCCGCGAAATGTGTACCGGAGTTGTACCAAAGGTGACCTAAGACTATCGTGGCTGATAGATCTGGGTTTGTGTTAGGAATAAATTCCCAGCTGGTGAAAATCGATTCGAATCACCGTCTCTCCCGGATAGTGAGAAACTTGGCTAGCTCCAACATCGTAGTAACTGTGTTATGAAACATGATGGTTCAGACGAATATGGAATTACAATACTTGCTATGGTTACTATTGTATGATTCTAAATAATATACCACATGTTGGCATAGGATAGTTGCTAACCTAGAAATGGATAGTTATAATTAACTTGATAAAAGAATCACAAGTGTACAAAGATTAATTGCCTTTTTCGCAAAAATGTTGTCAAGTTACGTCCACTTATACAGCCTTGCATAATCCTTGGAGTCATTTTATTTCTGGTTCATGTCGGGTAAGTCTAGCTGAGTACCTTCTCGTACTCAGGGTTTATTTTCCCATTGTTGCAGATGGCACTGTGTATCATGGTTATTGCAAGAGTTGCTTCTATCCCGCTGTGGATGAGGAGTAAGCCTTGGGCAGGCTTCCTTAGTAATTCCTATCTTTGCTTTTGTGGACCGTGATCTGGTTGGCACTGTATTAAACTATGTTGGAAAAACTTTATCTCGAACTTATTTGCTTCCGCTTTGTTTATCAAACTTGTTTTGTAATAACTTTTATTCGTACTCTGATGACGAAAAGTATCTGTGAACCTTATGTAATATGTGGCATGCATGTTGAATCCTGTACGATCTTGGTTGTTGTAAATCGTTTATCGAGACCCGTCGTGGTACTCGACGAACTACCGGGTTTATATGGGTTCAAGTATGACAGTGCGACCGCTTGCGGATTGCCATTATACTTGTATTCTTATAAATTGGTCGGTTCTGCGACAGCTGGCATCAGAGCAAGATTCAACGTTAATTGTCACAAGTGTATTTAAAACAAAAGTTTTTGTTTTCAAAAAAACCCTTCTCTAGCAACTAATAGTTATATAATAGGTATTTGAAATCTAAAGTGTGCCAATGATCACTTTCCTTATGCCCAGATTAAGGACTATTAGGTGGCTATTTAAGTACTAACATGGGGGTTTTTACTTCGTCGTCCATACGGCGTGCTATAGTATGGATGCCATTCACTTGAGTGGTAATGTATGGATCAAATGCCTCTACGCCAAGGTAAAATGAGTGTATGACCGCAAGATGTGAGCGTGCGGTCGGGAAGAGTTAGCTTTGGTACGGCTATGTATACATGCTCGCATGTGTACATGGTACGTATTTAATTGTGGGTTTAAATTATTGTTGGGTAGATTGATACGGAAGTATATGTATGGGGATACATATATGGAAGTATTTACAATTACATTCTGCATATTCTTTATGGGTTTAGGGCTGAAATGAAATTTTATGCAGGTACACTAACAACGAAACGTGTAGCTCGACTAGTTACGCTATTATGAGAGAACGTATGTATGCCACCGTGTCTACCGTTAGAAACAAATTTTTCCTAAGTTTGTGAGGACGTACGGCACGAGCATGCATCATGTTAAAATACCATTCACATAATTACAATTGTTCCTCCCCTTATAAAGATTCTTACTCGGTTATGTAACTCTTATCCATTATGGCATTGTCTCACCAAAGGGTACATGTTGATGGTGCAGATGGCACGCACCAAGCAGACTGCTCGCAAGTCCACCGGAGGTAGAGCTCCTAGCCGTCAGCTTGCTCCACGTACCCGTCAACGTCACACGTTCCTTGGAGAGTTTGGGATGCCTACCCTCTTGTGGAGAGTGCTCAGCTATGTAGGCTATCCTGATGGAATGGAACCCCGCTACTTCTGGGCGAATGAGCGGTTGGGAGAAGGTCTCTTAGTTACTGTGGAGGCCGTTGTCCGCCCCCGAGGTGACGATTCTGAGTGGACAGGCTGGTGTTATGAGTCGACTGGTAGGACTGCTGAAGAAGCAGCTGGCAGGGCAGCTTTTGGGATCCTGAGGGATATCATGGATCGTTTTCCTCAGGAGCTGGCAGCTGCTTTGGTTGGAGTCTTTCCAAGAGGTAACCCCTCCACTGACTCATGGCAGCAGGCAAGAGGAAGACCCTTAGAAATTGGTGCCGCAGAAAGGCAGAACAGCGATAACCCTGCAATGAGCGCCATGTTTGCAATGATGAGGGTGTTAGATGGAGTTGAAGGTAGCCTCAGACGTGTGTCTGGTGCTCTTGGTCATGCCCGCGAGGACCGACGTCAGCTTCAGAGGGAGCACGACGCTGAGATTGAAAGGCTCACCGAGGAGATGACTAGGTTAACTCATCAGCGGAATGCAGCCTGGTCCAGGGAAGATGTCCTGAGAGCCCGACAGTTCGAGCTGGGACAGCAGCTGGCCAATGCGGAAGAATACAATGATAATCTGCATGAAGAGGTTCACCTACTGCACAATCAGCTCCACCCTTATGTACCACCTGGAGCCGCAGAAATGGATCTAGAAGGGTACGAGGAAGAAGAAGAAGTGGCACCTGAAGCAGAAATAGAACCTGGGGAAGAAGATGATTCTGCATCTGACCTCGATAGTGATCATGATGAGGATTAGATCACTTAGCGTGTAGTGGGAAGACTAATGTATCACCTTTATTTATGTAATGGACCTGTAGTTCCAAGTTGGCATTAGTAACCAGACTATCATGTAATGCTAATCGCACGTTTGGGTAAACGTTAATGCAATTTTAGTTCTTTGTCGGTAATCACGCTTTAAATTGCATGCGTTATGAGCACGATAAGTGGTCAAATTGGTGATGTCATGTTGCGAGAATGAATTATTATGCCTCTGTTTTTATTGTGCTTTCGAGAATCTTTCTCCAGTAATTTTAGTTTGGCATGAGTACCTAATTCGTCTGCAATCTCTTGGCATCGACCAATAATCGCTTATTGTTGCAACTTCGCAGATGACGCGCACCCGTGCTGGAGCTAGTAGCGGTCAGGATGGCAACCAGGATGATTTGCCACCCCCACCGCCACCGTCTGCTCAGGAGTTCTTTACCCAGTTCTTGGGTAGCCAGAGGACAATGGAAGAAGCTTTGCGCCTCATCGCGCAAAACACTGCTCGTGGCCACCCACAGCAACCAGGGGCCGAGCCAAATCAGCACAGTACATTCAAGGAGTTTCTGGACACGAAGCCTCCGATCTTCAAAGTGGCTGAGGAACCACTGCAGGCCGATGAGTGGCTGAATACCATCGAGCAGAAATTTCGTCTGCTAAGGGTCACCGAGCACCTCAAAGCTGAATATGCTTCTCATCAGCTGCAAGGACCAGCAGGAATCTGGTGGACGCACTTTCTGTCGTCTCTGCCTGCTAATGCGAGAGTGACCTGGGATCAATTCAAGCTAGCTTTTAGGGGACACCATATTCCCCTGGGCCTGATGCGCATGAAAGCAGCCGAATTTATGAGGCTCACTCAGGGAACCAAGTCACTCACAGAATATATGCACGCATTCAACAACTTGTCAAGATATGCTCCCGGTTTCGTGGATACAGAAGAGAAAAAGATTGAGAGTTTCAAGCGAGGGTTGGGTACCAAACTAATGAAGACTATGGCAAATTCTTGATGTGCCACATACAATGAGTTTATTAGTGATGCCTTGACCCAAGAAAACCACAACAACCTGCATGCAGTTGCTAAGGGTCGCAAGAGGACATATGAGGCCAGTGCATCCGGATCTTTTCAGTCAAAAGCGCCTATCACAGCTAGGCCACCATTTCGTCCACCTGCATCCAAGTTCAGGCCTCCACCACCGAAAGCTCAGAATAACAGGCCACAGAAACCGTTTCGTAAGGCGTTCACTATTGCCCTACCAAAAGGGAATGGTAATTAGGACAGCTCCACCGGATTCAAAAGTAATCAACCTTGTTTCAACTGCAACCAACTAGGTCATTGGTCCAAGGAGTGCCCCCACCCCAAGAGGAATGGCAACCCAAACCAGAACAATCAGAGGCAGGTGAATGCCAGGGCACGTCAGGGACAAGTGCATTATACCGCTGTGGAGGAAGTGCCCGCCGGAGAAGTTGTCACGGCTGGTATGTTTCTTGTCAACAAACACCCCGCTGTTGTTTTATTTGATTCAGGAGCTTCTCATTCATTTATGAGTCAAGCATTTGCATCTAGACATGATCAAGAAATAATTGAAGTAAGTAAAGGGGGTTTTAACATAAGTTCAGCAGGGGGAACTGTTATTACCAAAAAGATAGTCAAAAATGTACTCATCTTGATACAAGGGCGGGAGTACACCACAGATTTGATAATATTGCCGGGATTGTCGATAAGTGTAATCTTAGGCATGAATTGGATGAAGTACCATGGTGCTCTTATTGACACTAGCACCCGTACCATAATGTTGAGAGAACCCACGGGAGGGAAAGCTTTTCTAGTTCCACTCTCCCACGATTTCGAACCCCAACATTTAGCCTGTGCTATCCAAGCCACCACAATATGTGATATTCCCGTGGTTTGTGAGTTTCCGGATGTATTTCCAGAGGAATTACCAGGTCTACCACCGGATAGGGATGTGGAATTTAAGATCGAATTAGTGCCAGGTACCGCACCCATATCCAGAAGGCCCTATAGGATGCCACCCAATGAGTTAGCAGAACTTAAAGTTCAATTGCAAGATCTATTGGACAAAGGTCTTATCCAACCTAGCTCCTCTCCATGGGGATGTCCAGCATTGTTTGTGAAAAAGAAGGATAAGTCACTGAGAATGTGTGTAGATTACAGACCACTCAATGCTGTGACCATCAAGAACAAATATCCGTTACCCCGCATCGACATCTTGTTCGATCAGCTAGCGAAGGCAAAAGTATTCTCCAAAATTGACTTAAGATCAGGTTACCATCAGATAAAGATCAGACCGGAGGATATACCGAAGACTGCTTTCTCTACTAGGTACGGCTTATACGAGTATTTGGTTATGTCTTTCGGACTAACAAATGCTCCAGCCTACTTTATGTACCTAATGAACTCGGTATTCATGCCCGAACTTGATAAGTTCGTGGTCGTGTTTATCGATGACATATTGATTTATTCAGAAACTGAGTCAGATCATGAAGAGCATCTGAGGATTGTCCTATCCAGACTGAGGGAACATAAGCTATATGCCAAGTTTAGCAAATGTGAATTTTGGATGAGCAAAGTACCTTTCTTAGGTCACATTTTATCCAGAGATGGAATCTTAGTAGACCCATCAAAGGTGCAAGAGGTCATGGATTGGAAAGCCCCAACTTCGGTGCATGAAGTTCGGAGTTTCCTAGGGTTAGCAGGATACTATCGTCGGTTTATTCCAGACTTCTCAAAGATAGCTAAGCCTATGACCAGATTACTTCAGAAGGATGAGAAATACAAGTGGACACCAGAATGTGAAACAGCTTTTCACACCCTCAGAACTTTGTTGACTACCGCACCAGTGCTAGCACAACCAGACATTGAAAAGCCTTTTGATGTATTTTGTGATGCATCAGGAATAGGTTTGGGATGTGTACTTATGCAAGAAGGGAGAGTAATTGCATATGCCTCTCGGCAACTGAGAAAACATGAAGCCAACTACCCTACACATGATTTGGAACTTGCAGCCGTTGTCCATGCACTAAAGATATGGAGACATTACTTGTTGGGCAATGTATGTCATATCTATACTGACCACAAAAGCCTCAAGTATATCTTTACCCAGCCAGAACTGAACATGAGACAACGTAGATGGTTGGAATTGATTAAGGACTATAATTTGGAAGTGCATTACCATCCGGGTAAAGCAAATGTAGTAGCTGATGCACTTAGTCGGAAGTCCCATTGCAACACTATGGAAGCACTATTAGAAGATGGATTCAACTTGCTACATCCTGCCGTACTCCACAATATCACAATCAGTTGTTCGCTTGAGAGCCGAATCATAGAGCTACAGCAGACAGATGTAGGAATAAGTCACATCAAGAGAAAAATGCAAGAGCAAGAGACAAAACACTTTAGATTGGACGAAAGAGGTGTATTATGGTTTGAGGACCGGCTAGTGGTGCCAAAAGACCGTGAGCTAAGGAATCAGATTTTAGAAGAAGCTCACTCGTCCAAATTGTCTATCCACCCGGGTAGTAGTAAAATGTATCAAGATCTAAGAAACCGTTTCTGGTGGACTAAGATGAAGAAAGAGATCGCAGCCTATGTTGCTAGATGTGATAACTGCAGCAGAGTGAAAGCCGTCCATATGAAAACCGCTAGATTACTTCAGCCATTGCCTATTCCAGGATGGAAATGGGAGGAGATCAGTATGGACTTTATCACAGGCCTTCCAACAACGCCCCAAGGTCACGATTCAATCTGGGTCATTGTTGATCGTCTCACAAAGTCAGCCCATTTTGTACCAGTTCACACAACATATCACGCGGGTAAATATTCTGAGTTATATGTTTCCCAGATCGTGAAGTTGCATGGAGTACCCCGGACCATAATATCGGATAGAGGACCGCAGTTCATAGCTCGTTTCTGGGAGCATTTACACCAAGCTTTGGGAACCAAGCTAATCAGAAGTTTAGCTTATCATCCGCAGACTTCAGGACAGACAGAGAGAGTAAACCAAATCCTAGAAGATTTACTTAGGGCTTGTGTTATATCTTCAAAAGGTTCATGGGAGAAATGGCTACCTTTGGCTGAATTCTCCTATAACAACAGTTATCAAGCGAGTATCAAGATGGCTCCATTTGAAGCCTTGTATGGCAGAAAGTGCAGAACTCCATTAAATTGGATTGAGCCCGGTGAAAGGAGATATTTTGGTATTGATTTTGTCAATGAAGCCGAAGAACAAGTACGTATCATCCAACAACACATGAAGGCAGCTCAATCAAGACAGAAGAGTTATGTCGACAGAAGAAGAAGACCACTAACTTTTGGAGTAGGTGACTATGTGTACTTGAGAGTATCACCCATGAAAGGTGTGAAGAGATTTGGGCTGAAAAAGAAGCTTTCACCAAGATATGTAGGGCCATACAAAATTTTGGAACGAAAGGGAAATATTGCGTACAAGCTACAACTACCACCAGAGATGAGTGCAATCTTTGATGTGTTCCATGTGTCTCAGCTAAAGAAATGTCTTCGAGTACCGGAGGAAGCTATTGCGCCCACCAACGTGCAGCTCCAATCGGACCTTGACCTATGAAGAAAAGCCAATTCGAGTATTAGAAGTGATGGAGAGAGTAACAAGGAGTAAGATCATTAAGTTCTATAAGGTGGTGTGGAACAATCATAGTAAACAAGATGCTACATGGGAAAGAGAAGATTATCTGCAAGAAGTTTACCCCGCCTTTTTCCAAGAATGGTAGGTCTTGCAAATCTCGGGACGAGATTTTTATAAGGGGGAGGGGCTGTAACACCTCGGGTGTTAGCCTTGCATAACTTGACTTGCATAACATGAGCATGAGCATCAAGCATCCATAAATCATCATTTACAATTGAAACATTTGATCGAAACATATGAAACATTGCTTGTTATTTCATGTTTCTTAGAACATATGCATATGATCATGTATAAATGAATGCAAGTGGGTAATGCTAGTCACTACAACACTTTAGCCACACTTAGGTTAACAAGAGGAACCTTGTTCATGAAGGCCATATTTCATGATCAAGCACTTAAGTGATATTTCATGTGTTGAACTAAATAGCTATATGAGTGACAACTACTTGAAATGCTTAAATGACCTTGCAAATTGTTTTAACATGCTTAGAGTATCATCATGAACAACTTTGGTATTTAAGGCTGGGGCTAGTTTGGTCATTTAGCCATGGTTTGAATATGTATCATGTTTTCAAAGTGACAAGTTTGACTAAAGTTGAACTAGGTGTTAGGGACCTTGCATGGAGGAGTTCACTAAAGCAAAGTTGTAGTGTTTGACATAAGGAACAACTTTGATTTTTGGGCCTTTGACTGAATCAGCTCCTAACATGTGTGAAATTGGGTTTCAAAAATTAGAGAAATCACAAATTCTACACTTAGCAAATTTTGCTAAGTCGTGAAACCCTGACAGCCTGACAAGCTAACCTTCAGGGCTTTATAACTCGAGTTTGGGTGAGAATTAGAGCTCGATCATTGAACAACAATTGAAGCTGGTACATAGGGCTATAAATTTTGTTTAGACGACTGATGCTTTGGAGCAACGAATTAGCAGGAAATTCAGCGTCAAATCTCGTCGTCAGGCTCGGCCATCACGTTCTGACGAAACTGAACGACGCGTTCAGTGGCCGACCGACGGCAGAACCAGCGCGCCGCGTGTCCACGGCGACGGCCGCGCGTCGCCGTTGCCCTGACCGCGCAGGCCACGCCGCGCCCGAGCGCGCCTTCATCACGCCAGCGCCTGCCCGCACTTGCCCGCGCTCCCATTTCGCTCCCGGCGCCTTCTCTTCCTCACAGCAGCAGCCGCCGAGCGCCCACAGCTCCGCCGTCGCCATAGCCGCGCGCAGCTCGTGCCTGGCCACTCCCGCACCACCGCAATAGCACCACCGTCTCCCCAGCGACCCACTGCTCCCTCTCGTGCTCGCTGACCAAGCTTGGTAAGCCACAGCAATGCGCGCGCTCTCGTCGGAGTTCCGCCATGAGCCCCGTCGTCGTGGCCACGCCGCCACAGTCCTCCTCCCGCTCCGTTAGCTAGCGCGCTAGGTTCCCCAGCGTTCATAGATGCTTGTCCACGCGTTGATTTGAACCACCGTAGCCCACACCGGTGTTTCACCGTCGACCCGCACCTCCACCCCGCCATGGCCGCCGCCGTAGCCGCTAGCTCCGATGAGAAGGCCACCCAAGTAGCTCAATAGCTCCGCTAAGTCGAGTAGGTCATCGTGTGATGATGTCACCACCGGCGAGTTCGCCGTCGTCGAGCTCTGGCCGCGCCAGCACCGCGCAGCGCCGCTGCTCTGCTCCGTGTCTCTGACGCGTGGGGTCCCCTGACCAGCGGGTCCCACCTGTCAGCGACAGCAGTAGTGTAGGCTAAACCATTTTGAATCCAGTTTTTGATTAGTTTTGTTATTTTTGTATCTGCAGTTTGGTAGCTCCAAAAATGTGGAAATAAATATGGTTGTGTTCCTTAGGAAGTGTAGTATTTAGGAAAAATATATTCTTGGGTTCAACAGTAGAAATTTCTGGAGATTTAAATAGGGATTTCAAATGTGCTTTTGAATGCATTTAAATTTGTTTATTTTATATCTAGAGTTCCTGTGCTCCAAAAATTATGAAATTTTTGTGGTAGGCTATTCTTGTCATACATGAGCTTGGATAAAAATTTGAGAACCAGTGCATGTGTAGATCTATAGTTATAGATTTTTCTTTTATAAATAGTTAATCCTTGCATGAATTTTTATAAATTAATTATAAGTCCAAAATTCATGAAATTAATTGGAGGTGATACTAGTACCATATGGATGTTAAGAAAAATAAGAAATCTGTTGCTTGACACTTTTCAATAGGATTTTCCCATTTATGCTATTTCAAGCCTTGCTTCCTTATCATTTTTGTATAGGATGTTCTACTTAGCAAAATGACATGAAATTTTTATAGTAGTCCTTTGATAGCATTATTAAGGCTCTGTAAATTTCTGAGAATTTATTAAGCACATCTGATATATATTTATTATTTAACCTAGATATCTAAATAAAATAATAAAGGCAATTTAATAAATAGTTTGGGCTTTGCCATTATATTATCTTAACTATGTTTGGTATGCTTAAACTGTTGGTAGGTTCTAGGTTGTCAATTTGTGAATAATTACATGAAGTAGAGGTGTTATTACTTTATATTGCATGTTAAGTCATTTCCGGACTGATTCTAGGATATGATGAGTTGCATGTTGAAACTGATGTGGACTATAAAAATGGTTAATAACAAAGTTGTAGAAAATTTGATAAGCTTTCCAGAAAGTCCAGGATCACTAGATTTGGAATTGTAGAACTCCAGTTATGAGTGAAACAAGTAGATACTGTTTATGGCATAGTCGATGCATTGTAGGAGTAGTTAAGTAGTAAGCGAGAAGAGATATGCACCTACTCAAACAACGTGATGCACTTGTTAACATTATGCATTCGTAATACTCATACCATACTCATGCATCTAGGATCGGAGGAAGAGATCACGTTGCTGGAATTCGAAGAAGCCGAGGAAGGGAACCCGCAGGAGAATCCGCAAGTCCCCGCTCCCGAAGGCGTGGAGCAGAACCCTGAAGAGCTTCTGGAGTGCCCTGACCATCGTCCTACTTCCTTTCTGCGAGGCAAGCCCCGGAGCATTTTAAGTCTCCCAGTAATTTACAAATGTTTACTTACGTATTTATGATTGATGCATTAGGTTATAAGAGTTGAATGAAACCACTTGATGCATGTACATTCCTTGTCCAGATATTAACCCTTTAACCGGTATAGGTCCAGGATCGAATATATGCTTAGCCATGCTTAGACCGGTAGAAGTCGGGTGATGTCCTGTCACCTGCGAGATATAGGTGGATACCGAAGCACGGTTGGCTATATCTGCTATCGTGGAACAGAACCATGTGGTAAAAGTAAATTGAGACCGGACGGGAGGTCGATAGGGAAGCAACAAGGCATGGAGGTCTTGGGTGCGGACTTATCCCCGTCTGTGTCGATCAAGGACCGTACCGTTGTTGGAACTTCTGACAAGATTGAACGCATGCCTCTCACTTAGCTGGCCGGATAACTCGTTCCGACCACGAAGCCGAGTAATTCAACTCAGGCCGGGAATCGTTCTGTTGTGCGCTCCTTCCGGGGAACGATCAGACTGAGCCCAAGGGCAGGCTTGGCCTGAGCATCCTGGCATCTGGTGTTCCAGATTGTGCGGCGCAGTACGAACCCGCGAAATGTGTACCGGAGTTGTACCAAAGGTGACCTAAGACTATCGTGGCTGATAGATCTGGGTTTGTGTTAGGAATAAATTCCCAGCTGGTGAAAATCGATTCGAATCGCCGTCTCTCCCGGATAGTGAGAAACTTGGCTAGCTCCAACATCGTAGTAACTGTGTTATGAAACATGATGGTTCAGACGAATATGGAATTACAATACTTGCTATGGTTACTATTGTATGATTCTAAATAATATACCACATGTTGGCATAGGATAGTTGCTAACCTAGAAATGGATAGTTATAATTAACTTGATAAAAGAATCACAAGTGTACAAAGATTAATTGCCTTTTTTGCAAAAATGTTGTCAAGTTACGTCCACTTATACAGCCTTGCATAATCCTTGGAGTCATTTTATTTCTGGTTCATGACGGGTAAGTCTAGCTGAGTACCTTCTCGTACTCAGGGTTTATTTTCCCATTGTTGCAGATGGCACTGTGTATCATGGTTATTGCAAGAGTTGCTTCTATCCCGCTGTGGATGAGGAGTAAGCCTTGGGCAGGCTTCCTTAGTAATTCCTATCTTTGCTTTTGTGGACCGTGATCTGGTTGGCACTGTATTAAACTATGTTGGAAAAACTTTATCTCGAACTTATTTGCTTCCGCTTTGTTTATCAAACTTGTTTTGTAATAACTTTTATTCGTACTCTGATGACGAAAAGTATCTGTGAACCTTATGTAATATGTGGCATGCATGTTGAATCCTGTACGATCTTGGTTGTTGTAAATCGTTTATCGAGACCCGTCGTGGTACTCGACGGACTACCGGGTTTATATGGGTTCAAGTATGACAGTGCGACCGCTTGCGGATTGCCATTATACTTGTATTCTTATAAATTGGTCGGTTCTGTGACATAACATGGGTGATAAGATCAAAAGATTGAGTATGAATGTAGCATTTAAGTACATTTGGCCTAAAGGGTTGAATTGCTTTACCCATGGAAGGATTGTCTATCTATGCATAATGTATCAATCGTTATATAATTATGACTATCATCTTCTAGAGATAAGATGTGCAATGTTTTTAGTTCATTTGGTTAAGGCGATGAGATCAAGAAAGTGGTGCCAGGAACAACTAAACATGCTAAGTTAATCAGGTTGGATTTAAGTAAAATTGTAACTCAAAGATGTTTGTTCCTTGTTTATGTGCATACCAGAATCAAGGAAAAGCTTTTTAAACAATGACTATTTACCATAGGATATTACCTCCATCATTGAAGCATGATGACACCACATTACGAATGGTAGATGACTATGGTGGTCCTTTCTTCATGCTTAAAGCTTTCCTTGCTTGAGCTATTCATGAACATCTTGTCTCCTAGATTGTATTCCTTTCTCATGCTTTTATCATGCCACCCTTTTGTCCTTTCTTTTGTAGATCTCGGCACTTTGTTTGGACCATCTGCTCTACACATTGTTTCATCTCTCCAAAGGATTTGTAGACAACACATACCCAAAGAAATATACAAATGATTCAAAGTAAGGATAGTGTTGTCAGAGAGCTAAAGGTCATCCTCTATGCTATAACAAAGTTGGTTTTAACATTTTAATTAGCATAGAATCTTTATCCCATGTTTTAAATAATGTGCCTTTATTGTTCACCACTACTTCAAATTATCAACAAGGTTAAGGCAAAGATGTGTGAAATTGTTTTGAAGAATTCCTCAAACCTTGGTTTGTTTCTACAAATGATCTCCTAACATTCCCTATCTGTACAACCAAATCCTATACAAGTATGTTTTGATCCAATGATTATGTTCAAATAGTATTACAAAGCATACTTATAACAGAACAAGGAAGCTTGAAAGGCTCAAGAGATTTATTCAAGTAGAAACAAGAATATATATGGTGAACCAAAGGAGCATGATTATTTAAATTTAACAAGTTGAGCACATCATAAAGGTAGAGATGACCAAGATAACATAGCAACATGGCATGAGATGTTTTGAAAAACTCCATCCCCCATACTCTTATTTTGTGAAATGCAGAATCAAGTTTGGATGATAGAATTCTCCTATGAATATGATTCTATGTTGCATAATGCTTGGTTGGATATACCTTATGTTTTCCTTCTTTTCTTTTTATTGAAATGATTAGTGACAATCATACCTGAAGGAGGCTTGTCTAATTTATCTTTGGGCAAGAGCTCGTCATCTGTTGAGCAACACCTTTTCTTGTATTAAGCTTTTCTTTGTACCATCCAATCCTAGAGAGGAGGATACAGACAATTGCATGTTCTTCGCCTGTCAACCCTTCTTGATTTTTGTTGATTCTTGATTGATGAGTTGGGGTTCATTGGAGAAGTAAACTCAAGTTTCTCCTTCATTGTCCAATGGCATGGCGGAGAGTTGTTCTTCTTTGTTTGTTAGTGATTCGCTAGCCGTGAGACACCGTCAACAAACCACCATTGATTTTTGACGTCTGTTGATCTGAGGATGCATGCCATGATGTAGTGGCTCTTGTCATCCTAGTCCTTGCTGTTGACATGCGAGTTGGTCTTTCGAAGATGACAAAAGCAGGCATATTCTAGCTAAAAAATGGTGGGTTGCACCCTGCTTCTCATCAGCCTCTTAGCTTGAGTCCTGGAAAGGATCAATGCTAGGTTGCTTTCAACGTTACTTGTGGCCTGTTGATTTGTTTGTCCACTTCCTATGAGTGAGTGCTTCTATTGTAGATCCTTTTTGTGGCACTTGTCTCATTTGTCTTTGTTCCATAGCTGAAGTGGTGGTTTGGATTGGGTTCGTAGGTTCATACCAAACCATGTATAGGCACAGCTTATATGCATTCCTTCCTATAAAATGTTAATGGACACATACCCGAGGGAATACAATAAATTTGAAATATGGGTTGTTATCCATAATTTGTGTGATTTTTCTCTATGCTAATGAAAAGATGGTTTTATGATTACTTTAGCATAGGTTTTGTTTATGATGTTTTTATAAAAAAATTTATTTGTCCGCTGCATTCTAGCATGGTTCAAGGCAAAAGTAATTTGCAGCAAAAGACGAAGTGAATAAACTTTGATACTCATACTTCTTCCTTCCTTGAAGAATGAGCTGGGTCTTTTTTGTGCAAAGTTATTAGAGTTCATCGCATGCCTTGATTCACCTCTGATGTGAATTCATCTCTTGACTTACCTAGATTGGATTTGAGAGTTTCCTATAGGGGTTAGTCCAATAGAATAACTGCTATCTACTAAAGCATATTCTTGGTTAAGCATTTTTAACCTAAGCACCATGCTTAATTTAAAAAGCCTTTGGAAGTAAGATCAACACTCCTAAACTAAGCACCATGCTTAATTTAAAAGATGTATGAAGATACTCCAAACCCAAGCATACTATAACAGACAACAGTAACATGAAAGCATTATAGAGATTTACTTAAGTGGAGATGAAAGAGCATGATCATGGTGAGATTTTTTAAAATAAGCATAAGCCTCCATGTGCTCACATTTTTTTTCTTTTTAATACAAACGATATGGATATATGTAGGTAACCAAATATGTTGTGGATTTGATATGAGAAAATTTAAACTAAACGTAGTGGATGAATGGGTTATTCAAAGTAAACATGCGGTGGAATGTAGAAGGTTAAAAGATAACTACTCATCAAGTTTAAAGCCCATGATCAAGACTATGTCACCTTTCTTGATCATACTTACTATGACTCTCATGATGGAATTTGTGAGTAGTGCAGCGTCTGTATTCATCACTTAAGATGTGATTTGAATTCTTATGACATCGACCTTTTCTTTTCCAATCTACACATGGTTAGAATAATATACATATATATATGTCTATAGAAACCTGTGAGATGGCAGGGTTCTAGTGTTGATGGATCATGAATTTCAGGTATCCTAGGTTCTTCAATGTTTTTTCTTTTCTTGTGGAAGCTAGCTGGAAGGTCGAAACGACGTCTATTATCCTATCTTATTCCACAATTCAACAAAATAGGGGTAATCCTACTAAAACTAGCAGTATGTTAATGACCTAAATCTTTACGCCAATTGTTTCCCTGGCAACGGCGGTAAAAATGCTTGTTGGTATTTATTAACGCAAATAGAATATGAAGGATTCTGCAAGCGCACAAAATACCATTGTAGCATTTTACCAGGAGTATTCTAGGTATCATTATTTATATTTTACCACAAAGAAATAATGGAGTAAAGAGTTATTGAGTAATAAAGGAATATCTATCGGTCAATATACCAGCATGGCTAGAGTAGCGGTAATATATAATGATAGGAATAAAGCATGATGACACTCAGGGGATAGATCACTAAGATAATGTAAACTAGTCAACTCGGGAGAACAACGGGAGAGGTAGATTCCTATGATATTCTTATTACATGGTCAAAGTATATATATACCCAACTATAGCTAATACTAACTCTACTCTTGTGCACTTTGGGGCGCCACTTAGATAGTAGAGCATCATGAAGGATAACTCTATTAACACGACTATGGTCCTACAATTTAAGAACCTGCTCAATTCGGTATGGACTACAAAGGATAGACGGGGCTATCACCTCCCGCTGCTACCACACAACCAGGGAACATGATGTACTCATAGGCAAAGCATTGTATAAGCACCATGCTTACATGAAGCTTGGCTACTTAGCCTAACTGGTACACTAGCAAGCTAAGCGCTCTATGAACCCGCATAGAAAAGTAATGATAACCTTAAATAAGCAAGATATATATTCAAAGTAAGCATAGCCATGTAGATAAAAATATGATAAATTGATAATAAGTCTTACAAGATGTAGAAGTGAACATACAAGGCTTTCCTGAGCCTCCAAGACTAGATCCGGAACTTGAGCATGAGCCCAACTCGAGCCTCACTCCTGAGCTACTAATCTACTACATTGGGAACTTTTAGACCTATTCCTCCTAGTGTGTTTTGATATGGATCAAAGATATGAATTAAGGTTTCCAAGATGTCTCTAGGGAGGGGGTACAGGGCTGTATATATAGGGGTTAGCGTCAATTTTGGACCCTTGGATCAAACCAACCTGAATAAACGGCGTAGATGCGATCTTTAAGGTGATGGAGAACCGATGTAGCAAGGCAGAGGTTGACAAGTGGCCCCATAGGCCAGCCAGCCTATAGTTGGGGCCGATAGGCCCCACCTAGAAGCCTCTCATAGTCTTCTTTGGTGTGGTGTTTTCTAGAACCTTCTAGAGTTGTTTACGCCATGGTTAAGTGCGATTAAGTCTGACGTTTGGGTCCACCTTGATGTTTTTTTGGATAATCCTGCTGAAAACATAGATTCATCAGAACTTGTGGAATTTATTAGTTTAAACCCCTAAACCTATATTAGTGATCATTTTTATGGATTTATACAAGTTATGTTGATGGTTTATGATGAACGTCAACGACCATCAACACCCTTACTTGGAGATGCTTGGGGGAGAGGACCGAGACCTCCTCCAGCACCTTCTTGCTGACATGACGGTTGAGCACCCTATGTCCTCGGTACTTCTTATAGGGATCTCAGAGCCCAAGGATGCAGGGGCTGCTAGGGATCATGACATGGAGGAGACTAGCACTGCCGACGCTACTGAGGGTGCCTCGCCGGCCTTTGGCCCAGTGGCATAGGTAGCGACGCCTCCTGCCATGACCCCCTCTACCGAATTGCATGCAAAAAGGCAGATCGCCCTACCCTTCGTGGAACGCTCCACTAGGTACATTGTTCTTTAATTTCTTCTTTATCATGGTTGTCGATAACGCTTCACTTGTCTAATCTTTGTTAATCTTCCTGATGCATAGAGCCCCTCCTAGGACCCATAGTCCTGAGACCCTTAGGGGGTGGTGCACACCCTCCCATGTGGCATGAGTCATCAAGCGACAACACCAAGGATGGCAATGGGGTGCGTCTAGACACAAAACCCATGGGTTTTGGACCTGTCAGGGGCAGGTCTACTTTCCCCCCATGGGTTTTTGGGTTCGGGAACTCGAAATGGGGTGGGTTGGGGTCAGGTTTTGAGTCTGCCCCATGGGTGCCTTTCGGGGACCCAAAGTTTCAAGAAGCATGCTAAAAAGGCCCATTATAGCCAGCCCATGTAACGTGTCCCAGATGGCTGGTCTTAAGGACATGATGCCTGTCGAAGAAATAGTGTTCACCTTGGCCAGCGCTACTCGGGATGTGGCCAGGTAGAGGCGTCAGCACCTTGAAGCCGAGTGCCAAAAACCATGCTCCGCCTATGGAGGTGAGTCCTATTCTATTCTACATTATGTCTCTGTTCCACCATCATATCTAGTCATGAACCAACTACCTCTTTATAGGGTTGCACACAAGGACGCTCTCAGATCAGGAGGAGAAGGCAGCTATGAGCCAGAAGTTGCTAGAGATGGACATCCGGCTGGAAGTGCTAACCTCCTCTGGACAGGCTCTTTGCAACATCATGCTCGGCGTCGGTCGAGGGAATGCCTAGCCTTTGCCTCGTCTTAATGGGATTCCCTGATCTCTAAGGGAGTTCATCATGGTTCTCTTGCCACCTTGATGTCGATCGGCTCACACTATGACATCATTGATTTTGGTGCCATTGGACAAGGATGTGTGCTGGGGAGGTCCAAGAGCGATTAGCAGTGCCGTAGCTCGAGGTGCGTAGGTCCTCACAAGCAAGATGCTAGCCGCTAGCATTCACCACCAGTGCTATTCTTCTAGTGTGTGAGTTTTTGATGTGGATATCTGGTGATGCAGATATGTTTGTGTTTAATGTATGTATGGCATATGACCAGCGCATTTGCTTTGTCATTTTGTTGTTTCCTCTTTTTCTTCTAGTTTGAGCTAGGAATGTACGCCATTCCCCTTAATCCAGTGTGTGTGTGCACGTGTTTTAGCCTGGGGGCTGGCCCATGGGGTTAAAAGGTGTGTGACCTGATCGTGCGGTAGGACATTGGGAATATGTCATAAATCTAGTGTGGTATGAGAAGAAAGTGAGCGAGTAGCTAGAGTTCTCTCTTCCTTTTGTTCCCTTCTCCTAGAGCGAACGAGTTCCCTATTTCCTTTCATACCCGTGAATGGGTGCCTAGCCTTGCTCGAGAGCTGGTCCATGAGGCTTGGCCAAGGCGAGCTTTTTGGTGTGAGTGAGAACTCAAGACTTGGGTCACTAGTTCATCATGGCTTGAGGCGCAATCAGAAAGAACTTAGAGATGAATCAGTCATTGGGATGATGACAAGCAGTGCTATGCCGTGGGTCATGTATATGCATCTATATGTGCTACCCCCATGAGTGAATCGTGTATGGATATCATGTTCCCTAGTTTGCTTTATGGGTTAGCTCTAAGTTTCTCGGAACTATAGGTGAGCCTACACATGTATGTGAACATGCCTGGGTAGAGAGGCTAAAGTTAAGGTGGATGTGACTGACCGATGTATTGAAAGTTGTCATAAACCTAGTTGTCATCGTTCAGGGCATAGCAAGCCCCTGAGCATCTGCTCATGGTGAAGTTGATGTAGTCCCCATGCTGCAAGCTAGTGAGGGTGCTTCTTTATCGGTTAGAGTGGTTGTACCTGACGTGGGTCGACCTTTTGGGATACCTTGGGCTAGTCCTTGCTGGCTTGATGTCCTCAGTGGGCTCACAAGCCCCCGAGGATGACTTCTTTGTGTCTGGCTCGCTGTAGTTTCTGATTGGGAGGGCTCATACATTCTGATGCTTGAGCCCTCATGGCACGATCACATCATGGTTGTCATGTCTTTGCTTTTGGGTGTGGTTGCTGCTCTTGACAAAGAGCTGGCGTGACCTATCACTGCGAAAGTTGGTTCGAAGGGCAACATGTTTTAGTCTGCTTGGCATGGTGCAAGGTGCACTTAGGGAGCCCACTTCCTCAGATGCACATGCCTCCGGGTGAGAGTTGATAGTTCACTGGGGCATGACAGATGGTTTGTCCACCATACGGGACCAAACTTTGGTTCTAGGCTTGGCCTTGCATGGCATGGCGCCAGGCAATGACTTGATCACTAACGACGACGCCATGTGGCGATGGCTGATTTCATTGCTTGTGCATGCCCTGACATGTTGCATTCCACTGGTGGTGGAGATGTTGCTCGGGGTGTGGTTCTACCACCGAACCTAGGCTTCCCACGTTATTGGCCTAGATAGGGTAGAAGTTGGTGATGGGCATTGACCCATTCGTGCAATGACCTTGCGGTTCCCTAAGAGGATGTGGCCGGTTGATGCCATTCCCTAGGTGAGTTCACCATGAGCCATGGGCCTCTGGCTTCCTAGGTGGAAGACTTGGCCGTAGCCGATTACGAGAGAGGGTACTGGCCCCCTATGTAGGTGAACTTTAGGATGCTACACTAAAGGCAGTTCCAACAGTGTGTCCGCCATAAACCGTGAGGTCTAGATCTCCAGAGTAGAGGTCCAGGCTATGGCTAAAGGTTGACGCGGGAGCTAACCCTTCGACGCCGATGAACTCATAGTTTTTGTTATAGATGTGGCCGCCATATCCATGAGCAAGTCCACCAATGGTGCGAGGAGCCATCTCTTCCTTCTCAACAATCGAGAGTGTGTGACAGTCACTGATGAGGACATGACACCTTCGGATATGAACAATGATTATAAGGTGCGCTCATTCCTACATTTGCATAGTGGCTTTGGTTATAATTCACTTGGTTCCACATGTACATGTCACTATTTGATTGTAGGTTCAAATGTGTTTCATAATGGAAGTTCATCAAAGTTGAACTTTTGGTTCGTCGGCAGCCCGACAGTGCCTCATTGGGAAGGCCATAACTCATCCATCCGGAGTGCGATCGAGGTCAATGAGCACTTGATGGAAAGCTTGTTTGATAAGCTTTCAAATAGATCTAGTCCCATCTCAATATCACGTCAGCAAGGCCTCCAAATTACTAATATATTCTGTCGCTATTTCTGGCGGGAGCTACACTGTCATCATGGGCTTGTTAGACATCCTTGGGACCCCGGCCCAAGTTGGAGCACACCCCAAGAAGATGGAGAACACCTAAGAGATGGCCTTGGACGTCCTCCTCCTTGGCCACCACCTTAGGAGGCCAGCAAGGACGTCCAAGCCAAGCCAGAGGCCCAGTCCAATCCGAGTTCGAGTCTGCCTCGGCCATCAGGACCAGTCTGCAATAAAACGGACGCCCAGGACGCATCCGAACTCCGTTTTCGATGATCCACATATGGATGGAAAGATAATTTGATAAGGAAGCCAATCCAAGTGGTTTCACGTCAAAAGCTCTTCGGAATCAACGGGAATCGTCGAAACAAGTCAGCGTCCAGAATCTGTCAGGGTGCTGCGACACCTTCTTTTGGGCCGTTGGGCCTTGTAACGTGTTGGGACACCTTTAGGATGTGAAGAGGGATCCTTGGACGTCCCTTAGGCTATATAATCAGTAGCCACCACCTAGGTTTTGTTTTAGATCAATCTGTCATTGAACAGTCGCCGTTATCGGTTTGCAAGACCCCAATTTCGAGTGCTTAATCATTCATCTGCAATTGTCACTTTAATTGAGTTGCTTTTATCTTGTTCTTGCTTGTGTTCTTCGTTGCGCAGGCAGGGATTAGCCTTCTTGGCGAGGTCAACCGGATTGTGACACGGTTGATAACCAGAGGAGACGTGGTGCTAAGGTTGCAGGGTTTGGGTCTTTGTGATCTGAAGCCGGATCGGTGTGTCGCTCTCCGAACAAATCGTTGTTTATCTTGAACCCGATGGAAGATCGGGATCCCAACGATTTGTTCGGAGAGCGACACACCGATCCGGCTTCAGATCACAAAGACCCAAACCCTGCAACCTTAGCACCACGTCTCCTCTGGTTATCAACCGTGTCACAATCCTGTTGACCTCGCCAAGAAGGCTAATCCCTGCTGCGAATCGAAGAACACAAGCAAGAACAAGATAAAAGTAACTCAATTAAAGTGACAATTGCAGATGAATGATTAAGCACTCGAAGTTGGGGTCTTGCAAACCGATAACGGCGACTGTTCAATGACAGATTGATCTAAAACAAAACCCAAACCCTAAAGTAGGTGGTGGCTACTGATTATATAGCCTAAGGGACGTCCAAGGATCCCTCTTCACGTCCTAAAGGTGTCCCAACACGTTACAAGGCCCAACGGCCCAAAAGAAGGTGTCGCAGCACCCTGACAGATTCTGGACGCTGACTTGTTTCGACGATTCCCGTTGATTCCGAAGAGCTTTTGACGTGAAACCACTTGGATTGGCTTCCTTATCAAATTATCTTTCCATCCATATGTCGATCATCGAAAATGAAGTTCGGATGCGTCCTGGGCGTCCATTTTATTGCAGACTGGTCCTGATGGCCGAGGCAGACTCGAACTCGGATTGGACTGGGCCTCTGGCTTGGCTTGGACGTCCTTGCTGGCCTCCTAAGGTGGTGGCCAAGGAGGAGGACGTCCAAGGCCATCTCTTAGGTGTTCTCCATCTTCTTGGGGCGTGCTCCAACTTGGGCCGGGGTCCCAAGGATGTCTAACAAGCCCATGACGACAGTGTAGCTCCTGCCAGAAATAGCGATAGAATATATTAGTAATTTGGAGGCCTTGCTGACTAGATATTGAGATGGGACTAGATCTATTTGAAAGCTTATCAAATAAGCTTTCCATCAAGTGCTCATTGACCTCGAATCGCACTCCGGATGGATGAGTTATGGCCTTCCCAATGAGGCACTGTCGGGCTGCCGACGAACCAAAAGTTCAACTTTGATGAACTTCCATTATGAAACACATTTGAACCTACAATCAAATAGTGACATGTACATGTGGAACCAAGTGAATTATAACCAAAGCCACTATGCAAATGTAGGAACTGAGCGCACCTTATAATCATTGTTCATATCCGAAGGTGTCATGTCCTCATCATCCTCCCCTTCTTGACAACAAACCGTCCTCGGTTTGGGATTAGATGAAGAAAACATTGTTGGTAGTAGCCAACATTGCTCCCCTTCTTGAAATTTAACATGTTTCTTTATAACAAAACTAGAGGAACTCGACATGACAAGATTATAGCAATTGCAATCCTTTGGTTGATCATACTTTTGCTCAATATAAGGAGATTTCAGATTTGAACAAATATAGACACGATGCACCATATACTCTCCTTTACAATTATATTTTCCAATAAAATGATATGTATGTCTAGAGAACCATGGCAAATCAGCATATGCATAAAGTTTCTCCTCTAAAGAACTAAGATTACACGGAACATCAAATTCAATGTAACCCAAAGTATTTAAAGAAGACAATAATTTCAGCTCATCAACTTCACTAGCATTATGAATAACAAGTCTATTTTCAGCACAAGTGCTCATTTTCAGCACACATATAGCGTGATCATTCTTCAATGATTGCATGGGTATAACATAAATATCATCATGCAAGTCATCTTCATCATAAGAAACATCAAGCAAATCATCTTGTGACAAAGGTAAATCAAGCGAATGCTCCACTAAAATTTGCTCTATCATAGCATGATTGGTGGAAAAATTCAGCACATCAAGAGAACTCTCACCTTCTGTGAGTTTAGCATCAATGGGCATTACCTTTGCTCTCATGTTCAGCAGGGGTAATAGTTGATGGTTCTGAATTTTCACATGAGGCTATGAGCTTCTCATTTTCTGTCACGTCATCCTTGCTCTTTTCTACATTGTCCTGCAAAAGGTTAGGCATAGTAGGAGGAATAACAACAGACTCTTCCTCTAAATGGTGCACCTCATCATATGAAGTCAAAATAGGAGGTGGATTAACAAAGGTTTCTCGCATAAGAAGTTTCATATCATTCCAAGTTTGAGGCTTATCAGAAGGATCTAAAGACTCCCACCAAGATAAAGCAGAATGTCGCAAAACACTAACTGCATTTTTTACCTTCCTCCTTGGACACATAAGGCGAGTAGCAAATATGTTATCGATAGCAATTTCCCACTCCATGTACTCATCAGCACCTATACCATCATAAGTCGGTGGATACGAACAACCTGTCATTGTAAACACAAAAACAAGGAACAAACAGTGAAGGTTATCCCTAATAATCCTACTACGCAGGTGGAGTGGTGCTGCCTCTCAAGATCACAGCAAAAGGAAACACCTTATCAAGCTCTTACAAGGTTCTTACCAACGCAAAGCAGTGGACGGTACAACCGGTGGCTGGTATGTGATACCTGTGAGGGTGTGACACCAAGATTGCAAGGGTCTTTTTCTGTATCGATCTGAAGTATATGTGGAGCTGGGGAGGCACGCAAAAGAACAAATATGTATATGTGGCACACAAGTCAGTGACAGACAGCAATATTGAATAAATGTCCAGAGCACTTGTCCTAGTTGCTGGCCTATACGTGTTCCTATCACTAGTTGTGATAAACAAGAGAGGAAACAAGGATGAAAGGAAACAAGTATTAAAGGTAGCAACGGATATGAACAAGGCAAAAGGTACCACAAACAATAGAGCTATTGAGTGTTCCTTATGTGCTCCTTTTCGATATCTTCTATTCTCTTTTACTATTTTTTTCTTTTATTTTTTTTGTCCAATCTTTTTTTTCTTGCTTTTGCTCTTTTGATATTTTTTTCTCAGCAAGGAGCACACAAGAATAAACCACAAAAAATTTGAGCTCAATTGAATAAAAGATGTGGCCTATAGAAAATTAGGACTGTGCTCTAAAAAGCATACCAAAACTTGTGGGCCCAGAAACTCAATTTTCCTAATCGAATTTCGCAAATCTAATTTTTGCGAACCCAGCTATGCTGGGATGAAATAGATCTAAAATTTTCTGGCGTTCTCCGTAGATATAAAATTTTTCCCAGTTTCGAGTTCGGATGCAAAAGTTATGACTGTTTTAAGGAAGCTGCTCGAATCAGGGATTTAGTGGACACAAGATGCAAACCGATGGTGATACGGAATAGCGGCGGGTGAAGGGATCAACACAAACTAGAAAAGAACACAATCTAAACCAGCAACAAGACTTTGACCTAGGACACAAACTCAACAAAGCGAACTCTGAAACTGAAATATGCAAAGGCTATGGCGCGGAAGGTTCTAGGACAGGAAAAACGAGTATGGCACTAGACTATGGGACGAATGCGAAACACTCAAACTAGGGAATAACAAGTGAACCTGACGGTATACCTTAGCTCTGATTACCACTTAATGTAGACGGGGATCCCGATCTTCCGTCAGGGTTCAAGATAAACAACGATTTGTTCGGAGAGCGACACACCGATCCGGCTTCAGATCACAAAGACCCAAACCCTGCAACCTTAGCACCACGTCTCCTCTGGTTATCAACCGTGTCACAATCCGGTTGACCTCGCCAAGAAGGCTAATCCCTGCTGCGAATCGAAGAACACAAGCAAGAACAAGATAAAAGCAACTCAATTAAAGTGACAATTGCAGATGAATGATTAAGCACTCGAAGTTGGGGTCTTGCAAACCGATAACGGCGACTGTTCAATGACAGATTGATCTAAAACAAAACCCAAACCCTAAAGTAGGTGGTGGCTACTGATTATATAGCCTAAGGGACGTCCAAGGATCCCTCTTCACGTCCTAAAGGTGTCCCAACACGTTACAAGGCCCAACGGCCCAAAAGAAGGTGTCGCAGCACCCTGACAGATTCTGGATGCTGACTTGTTTCGATGATTCCTGTTGATTCCAAAGAGATTTTGACGTGAAACCACTTGGATTGGCTTCCTTATCAAATTATCTTTCCATCCATATGTGGATCATCGAAAACGGAGTTCGGATGCGTCCTGGGCGTCCGTTTTATTGCAGACTGGTCCTGATGGCCGAGGCAGACTCGAACTCGGATTGGACTGGGCCTCTGGCTTGGCTTGGACGTCCTTGCTGGCCTCCTAAGGTGGTGGCCAAGGAGGAGGACGTCCAAGGCCATCTCTTAGGTGTTCTCCATCTTCTTGGGGCGTGCTCCAACTTAGGCCGGGGTCCCAAGGATGTCTAACAAGCCCATGACGACAGTGTAGCTCCCGCCAGAAATAGCGATAGAATATATTAGTAATTTGGAGGCCTTGCTGACGTGATATTGAGATGGGACTAGATCTATTTGAAATCTTATCAAACAAGCTTTCCATCAAGTGCTCATTGACCTCGATCGCACTCCGGATGGATGAGTTATGGCCTTCCCAATGAGGTACTGTCGGGCTGCCGACGAACCAAAAGTTCAACTTTGATGAACTTCCATTATGAAACACATTTGAACCTACAATCAAATAGTGACATGTACATGTGGAACCAAGTGAATTATAACCAAAGCCACTATGCAAATGTAGGAACGAGCGCACCTTATAATCATTGTTCATATCCGAAGGTGTCATGTCCTCATCAGTCACCCTACCTGACACACCAACTATCGGTGTTTTATAACCTAGACTAGTAAACTTATACGATTACCACGCTGCTCTAAGAAGACAATGGTGGCATCCGAAAGACACAAGGATTTATACTAGTATAGGCTAGAGCCCTACATCCAGTCTCAGAGATGATCGAGTGTGTGTTCCTTGCTTGAATGCTCTGAAGTTCTTACAATGGGGGTGCAAGAATGGTAGAAGAGGTAGGAGAGCTAGAGCTAGGAGATGGATAGCCTGAAGTAAAGCCTCTAGAGCCCTACTATGGAATGAATATGTTGAAGATGATGATCATCCCGTTGAAGGATGCCCTGACTACCCTTATATAGAGTTCGAGGCTAGGGCATGTACAAAGAAGAAGGTTCTCCAGACTAAGGGGTCATGAGCCTAAGGGATGGGCCTGGCTATCTTGGCTTGCAAGTTATGCCATCTTGTGGTAGATGTTCGAGCATGGCTATCATCATGGTCTTGTGCCCATGTCATGGTAAGGTGTGGCGTGGTGCTACTATGCTAGCTGTGGTGACATTGTTGGCATGGTTGTGGTTTGCTAGCTATCCTATGCGACATGGCCTCCATTGTGGTCTTCATCATTGTCTCCTGATGTTTTGGGGCACCGTATAGGAGTTGCTGACCGTCCCCAGGTCATCGAGCGTCTGGATAGCTTGTGGAGTAAGAGGCCATGATCCCAAGCTCTATTGTCTTGGCTCCCATTGGTTTGGATAGCCTCTAAGTCAAGGCCTCCGTCATGGATCCCATCCCATAGTGGGTAGAATCATACATGTGTCTTGTTGGACCATATTTGGATAGTGGGTCACCATACTAGTTGTCACTGCCATGTGGTGTTGTCTTGTCTGTGCTGCGTGGCACCAGGATGGCATCTGACCAGACTAAGGTGACCGTTGTCCCCTCGGTCCTTATGGGGTTAGTGTGGCATGCTTACTCCTATCATAGCAGGCATGGTTGGCTGGGCTTGACCTCTCCCATTTCCTCCTAGCGGTTAGGATGGTGGAGAGGCCATGAGTGTCTTGTGCGTCATGTGGCTAAGGCAGAAGGGAGGGGTAGTGGCTGACCCTGTCCTTGGCATTCAGCCTAGTTCTCTTGGCTCAGCTATGCCTTGGTCATTTGGGCCTTCGCTAGCTGATGTATAGCAGGTTGCTTGGCCTACTAACTAATCAGTGCCTTGAGACACCTAGGGATCATAACCTAACAAAATACAAATCAAGCTACTACTAGTGGTGCTCATGACAATGTGCAAGATTAACAAGCTAGTTCATCATCTCAAGTGAATCAACCAAATGACCAACCAAGTGCAAGCAATCAAGTTGAAATCCTCCAACCAACCAATACTGCAAGAGATCATCCATTGGATCAAATAGTTGGTGATATTCAAAGTGGTGTGCAAACTAGATCAAGATTGGCTTCATTTGTGAGCATTTCTCATCTGTGTCATCATTTGAACCAACCAAGATAGAATAAGCTTTGAATGATGTTGATTTGGTAAATGTCGTGCATGAAGAGTTGAACAACTTCACTAGGAATTAAGTATGGGAGTTAGTTGAAAGACCAAAGAACCACATTGTGATTGGGACTAAATGGGTCTTTAGAAACAAACGAGATCAAGATGGGACAGTTGTAAGGAACAAAGCAAGATTGATAGCATAAGTCTATACTCAAGTGGAAGGTCTTGACTTTGCAAAAACATATGCCCCAGTTGCTAAATTGGAAGCAATAAGGATTTTGCTAGCCTACGATTGTGTCCATAACATCAAGCTCTATCAAATAGATGTGAAGAGGGCCTTCTTGAATGGGTACATCAATGAGTTGGTATATGTTGAGCAACCACACAGTTTTGAAGATGACAAGAAACCCAACCATGTTTACAAGCTAAGAAAGGCATTATATGGTTTGAAGCAAGCACCAAGAGCATGGTATGAGAGGCTAAGGGACTTTCTACTCTCTAAGAGATTCAAGATGGGCAAGGATGACACAACTCTCTTCACCAAGAAGATTGGCAAGGATTTGTTTATGGTGCAAATCTATGTGGATGACATCATATTTGGATCAACCAATCAAGATTTTTGTGAGGAGTTTGGAAACATGATGGCTAATCAGTTTGAGATGTCTATGATTGGAGAGCTTAGTTATTTTATTGGTATTCAAATCAAGCAAATGAATAATGGCACATTTGTGAGTCAAGGCAAGTACATCAAAGACATGCTCAAGAAGTTTGGAATGGATGATGCCAAAGCTATTAGTACGCCTATGGGGACAAATGGAAATTTGGATAGTGATGCTAGTGGCAACATGGTGAATCAAAAGATGTATTGGTCTATGATTAGAAGCATACTCTATGTTACCATATCAAGGCCAGATGCCATCTTTAGTGTATTGCAAGATTTCAAGCCTCACCAAGAGTGTCACTTGAAGGCAACAAAGAGAATATTGAGGTATTTGAAGCATACACAAAATGTTGGATTGTGCTATCCCAAGGGGTCAAGATTTGAGTTAGATATTTGGACTCTGATTATGCAGGATGCAAGGTGGATAGAAAGAGCACATCAGGCACATGTCAACTATTGGGAAGATCACTTGTGTCATGGTCATCAAAGAAGCAAAATAGTGTTGTACTTTCAACCATCAAAGCAGAGTACATTTTGGCCAGCAGTTGTTGTGCACAATTACTTTAGATGAAGGACACATTGGATGACTTTGGAATCAAGTTCAAGCAAATGCCATTGCTATGTGACAATGAGACCACCGTAAAGCTCACCAACAATTTGGTTCAACACACAAGAACAAAGCACATTGATGTCCACCATCACTTCATAAGAGATCATCAACAAAAGGGAGACATTTCAATTGAGAGTGTGGGCATTGAAGATCAACTTGCCAATATATTTACCAAGCCACTTGATAAGAAGAGGTTTTGCAAGCTAAGAAATGAATTGAACATTCTTGACTTCTCAAATATGTGTTAATGCACCCTATTATATGACATGCCCCTCCTTCGAGCAAAGCAAGGTAAACTTGATTGGCATGGCATACATCCTTTGCTAAGGTCCTGGTTAGTGCATTTAGTCAATCCTCATGTCTTAGGCTCATGCATGAAAATCAAATGAATTTAATGCTTATATGATGCCACTATTGCTTCTATGGTTGATATGATCTAGTGGTAGCATATGACATGTTTGTGGGATTTTGAACCTAGGGTTAATCTAGCAAATGAGCTAAAAGGGTTTAACTCAACATGGGCAAGATAACCCATGAAAGTTGTGTGATGAAGCTTGTCTTTGGATCAAACTGAGTTAAATTTCTTTGATAAATGATCTAGATTGAACAAAATTGAGTATAATGATCCTCACCTACATGGTTTCACCCCAACATATATCTAAAATTTGAGCTCACCTTTTGTGGTATTTAATGACAAATGGGGAGAAATAATTCACAAAGATAAAGAAAGGTTGATAGATTAATGATAAAGGGGGAGATACAGGGGAGATTTGACAATCTAAGGGGATCAATTAAAATTTGAAGCACACAAGTATGGGGAGCAATCTCATGAACTTGTTTGGTGCATTTAAATGTGCATTTCATGTGTTTGTGTGCATAGCACATGTTTTAAATTTGAATATCATGCTTGTGTGGTGTATGCTGGTGATAGAAATTGATTGATGAAATAAAGAACTAGCATGCATAGGATGATAGCTAGATATCTTGGTTATGTTTTACAAGTAGTACTATAGCCTTGTTTCTAATGTTGATCTGACGAGGTATCTAGTTTGCTTTGTGGTGATTCCAAGTGATATCTAGCTAACCATGGTGCTAAGGATGGTGATAAAATGGCACTCCAATTGGTATCACGCTTCAAAGGTCAATTCTTTATACCTTAGAATCACTTGGTAGTCATTACTCTCCAATAACTCTAATCTATGCATATGTGCAAGCTTCTAAACTAAACTCTTAGCACATATGTAGAGGGAGCTAATGCTACCAATTTGGGTTTATGAAACTTGTCCAAAATCCTTTACACATGGCAAAATGCTTGGGCAAGCAACATAAATCCAAAATAATCTTATTGAATATCTTTGTGAAGGGTTGTCATCAATTACCAAAAAGGGGGAGATTGGAAGCCCTAGTTTGGTTTTGGCTCATAGGTGAAACCTAAGTGTACTAACCCTTGTAATTAGTGATGCATATGAGCTATGTTGGTACACACCAAGTGGTGGAGCTAAGATGATGATCATGGTGATAATGGTGATCAAATTCAAGATCAAGTGCTCCAACTTGGAAAAAAAGAAAGAGAAAAAATGAGCTCAAGGCAAAGGTATAATTGATAGAGCTGAGCCATTTTGTTTTACCACTCAAGACACCATAGATGGTGTGAGTTGGCTTAGGATAGATATGGTACTATTAAGAAGGGCAATCACGACGCAAATACAGTATCTAAGTGACACTAGGTGATTTGACTCCATGCATTTGCATTAAGACCTAGTGAATGCTATCATCCCTTGGAAAACATGTTTGTGAAATGCTAACTCATGTGCACAAGTGACTAAACTCAAAGTTAACACATTTGCACAAGGGATGAAGTTGAAGAAGAGAAAAAGGTCACAGAGGCGACCGGACGCGCCGGGCGAGTCTAGTGCTGAACCCTAGGCCAGGCCAGTAGCTCTGGCTCGACCAAATGCTGGCTAGGGGGCATGACCGGACATGCCCCTAGCACTATTCATCAGTCGGCAACACACACAATAGCATGATTGGACGCGTTTGGTCTGAAAAATTATCTCTAGACCTCTCTTATCATGATCGAACGCTGGTGGCTAGCGAGTTCGGTCAGGGAGCTATGCATCTGGTGTGATGGCATCAGCGCATGCATGTTGGAGCCATTGGGTGCCAACGACTAAGTTCAAATGGTAACTACACATGGCACATTTTGGTGGACCGAATGCGTCCGGTCGTTGCCTACGAGTTCAGTCACCACGCAAACAGCCCATCAAGGGGGCCAACGGGTATGTTGATTGTTGGAGCTCTATAAATAGATGTTGGTCGGCTCTAGCTCACCCTCTTAGACATTTTGATCATTGATACATCCTTGTGAGCTAAGCAAAACACCTCCCACTCATCTCCATCATAGATTCATCATCTTTGTGAGATTGGGAGTGATTCTAGTGCATTTGCTTAGAGTTTGAGCATCAAGTAGCACTAGTGATCATGTGAGCTATAGGATTTCTTGTTACAATTATTGGTTGCCGCCACCTAGATGGCTTGGAGCAGTGGAGGAGCTTTGGCATGAGTTGGTAATTGTTCATGGCCATCTCATGGTGATCTTGGGAAGGTTCTTTACATTTTCTCGGCGAAGAGCAAAAAGGTACTCTAGTAAATTGCTCATATCACTGAGTACCCTCGTTTGTGTTTGGTTCTTCTGGCACCCATTTGTTGGGCTAGGCATGAGTACAGGCCTGATCTTCCGAGAGGTAGCCGGTAAGTTCGATTTTGGTGGAGATCTCGACGTTGGCGATCCGGCTTCAAATCAGACGCGATTCGAACCCTGCAACCGTTACACCACTGCTCCGTTGGTTATCAACCAAGCACAACTTGATTGACCTCGCCAAGAAGGCTTTTCCTGCAAGCGAATCGAAGAGCACAAGCAAGAAGGTAAAACACGCAATCTAAAATTACAAATATGAATGACGCGAATATCAATAGAGGATTCAAGAACTCGGTTCCAAAGGACTAATCGACACAGTGGAGGAGATCAAGAACGGGGGCCCTAGATCACTGTAAAAGGATTTGTCACCACAGTTACAATGAACGATTCAGTTTCTTGATGGAAAACTAAATTCTAAACAAAACCTAATTGTGTAGCAGCGGTGGCGGCTGTGTTTATAGTCTAAGACTCGACCTAGGGTTGGGGACGGCCAGGGGTTGGGCGCCCACAACTTGGGCTTAAGGCCCGACACGATACATGGCCAAGTTGGCCCAAATAGGTGATGCAGCACCTTGCCGTGGTCACACAGAATGATCCACAGACCTTCTGGAGCTGGGACCAGATCCAAAACGACGGCGTCGTCGTCCCCTTTCCAACGCATCCAAGAACGGCCCGTTTCGATGTCGTATGAGAAAGTTATGACCAAAACAGTGAAGACGTGTCTGCTGAATCCGAGGGCGACATGGCAGCTGAGTTGGGAACGAATTGCAACTTGGGGAAGACCATGGCGTCGGTGTGTCCAGCGTGGCGATGTCCTTGTCATCCTCCCCTTCTCGAATTGGAGTCGTCCTCGACTCCATCTTGGCAATGTCCTCATCATCCCCTCCTTCTAGAATTGGAGTCGTCCTCGACTCCATCCCATCATCAATGAACTACTGCAAAAGGTTAGTGACAGCAGGCAATGCACCAGACATAAAAGGTTGACAAAACATAGTATAACATGGTGCATCAGGATTATCACATAACTCAGCAGTAGCAGAAGTTGTAGCAAGAAAAGCACCTCCTTTTAACTTAATCCCATTATGTTTAGCAATGTCTGTTGGAGGTTTATTTTTGATCTCATTAGCATGTTTAATAATATCCATAGGAGACAAAGGCAGCAATGTAATTTTCTTGTCCTTATGTATGATAGTGTATGTATTAGTTCTACCATGGTGTAAAGCATCATTATCAAATTCCCATGGGTGACCTAATAAAATGGAGCAAGCTTGCATAGGGACAACATCAAAATCAACAATATCATGATAAGAGCCTGTAAAAAAACTAATGCGTGCTGATTTAGTTATCTTAGTCTTACTACTATTATTGAACCATTGAAGTTTATATGGATACGAATGTTGTCGTGTGGTCAAGCCAAGCTTGTCAACTAAATCTGAACTCACCAAGTTGTTACAACTCCCGCTATCAATGATAGTGAGAACACGACAACCCTACACAATGAGATACATGTGGAACAAATTGTGGCATTGGATCTTCATCTCTTCTTCATGTCCCACATGTGTACTCAACACACGCTGCACAAGAAGGCTAGGGTAGTCTGCGGTAGCAGCCATGGAGTCAATGGTGATGGCCTCCTTGTCTTGATTGCCCTCGGTGGGATCTGCATCAATGTTAACAGCAAGGGCTAAATCATCTTCAACATCACTAGCACTTACATATCCATCCTCGGTAGCAATGAAAGCGCGACGACTGGGGCATTCCTTCATGACATGTCCCATGCCTTTGCATCGGTGGCAAATGATTTTAGAGCTACACGAGGAGGAGCTAGTAGAAGCACCTGGAGTGCCACCTTTCTTCAGCTGTGGAAACTGCACATTAGACAATTTACTTACCCCAGAAGAAAATGGAGGTGTAGATGGCTGTGGTGCAACAGGAAGCTTGGGCGTCTCCGGCTCGGAACGCTGCTGAAAATTCCTCCCATTGTTAGACCTGAAAGGCTGGTGTTGTTTGCATCCCTGTACTTCTTGTTTTGCCTTAATAGCAAGATGATACAATTGGGAAAAATTGCGCCATTCTTTGTAATCAAGTATGTTCTGTATATCATGGTTTAAACCACCAAAAAATCTAGCACTAGCATCATGATCATCTTCATTTATACCACAACATGCTAAACCAATAAGCAATTCTTGATAGTATGCTTCCACTCCTTTATCACCTTGTTTTAAAGTTTGTAGTTTCAAACGTAAATCACGTTGGTAATAAGGAGGAACAAAACGAGATGTCATATGTTGCTTTAAAACATTCCAAGTTTGTGGCACAGCAGCAGCATTATTGGCATTGCAAAGATCACTCCACCAGAACAAAGCAAAATTAGTAAACTCACTAGTAGCAAGTCTAACTCTATGCTCAGCAGGAACATTATGAGAATCAAATTTTTGTTGAACAGCAAGCTCCCAATCTAAATATGCCTCTGGATCAACATTACCAGCAAAAGGAGGTAGACTAAATTTAATTTTAGCAAAAGGAGCATTATTACCATGATTATTACCTGCCATACCGCGACGATTGAAGTTGAGGTGGCGATGGGCACCACCGTCATCATACGCATCTTCATCACCAAAAGCATCCGCATCTTCATCATCAGCACGATAAGGTGGAGGGTTGCTCAAGCTGTTCAATGCGGGTGACCAGATTGTTCATGTTGCGCGTCAGCTCGGTCATAAGATTGCGTTGTTCAGTCATGAACGTTGCAAGCTCACCCTTGGACATGCACTCATTGAAGTCCATCGGAGTTCCTGCCATAGTTAGAAGATAGAAAAAGACAACACCAAAGTATTATCCCTATCAACTAAAAGGAAACAAGTGGTGGTGATGGTGGTGAAAGTGGAATGCAAAATCACAAGCGGCTTACCACCGTCTTGCCTGTATTCTTACCAATGCCAAACAGGAGCAAAACCAAAGTGGCGAAGCAATCTGTTGTTGAGCGTGGGTAACAGTTGCAAGATGAACCTATGCTGACAGAAGAATATGTGGAGCTATGGGTAGGCACACAATATGACAGCAAGGATTAGCAATTAACGAGTGCAGAGTAACGATTGTTCAATCCAGATCCAAAGTACAAATCACAGGTGCTGGCTAAGATGTGTCGAGATGTAGTGCAACAAGGTGAAAACAAAGGACGATAGAAAGAACTCACAGAACAAGCAAATAGCCCGGATTTCTCCTTTTTCCTGAATTTTTTCCCGGATTTTTCCAAAAGGCACTAGTAGGAAACAAAAAAAATTTCTTACTATTCTTTTTATACTTTTCTCTGAACAAGGATCACAAAAGATGCAACCACAAAAATTGGCACCTACAACTAAGGTGGGATGTGGTCTACAGAAATTCAGCACGTTCTCTGAAAAGCGTGCAAAAACTTTGACAATTTTTTTTCTATATTTTCCTGAATTTTTTTGGCAATTCTGAGGAAACCAAACAGAGCGTAGCCGAGTTTGGGTCGGCTCTAAATGGTGTCAAGAAGCTGCTGAAAAAATTTCAGATTTTTCTGATAAACGAGCGAAAAGTTATGCCTGTTTTACCGAAGGTATCTCAAGGTATGTTTTCCGGAAGGCACAACACGGCGGCGGCAGTTAGGGCAAAGCGTCCCTAAACTCTAATACCGATCACAGGATCGTCACTGTGACTAACAGCAGTAGGTATTCGCCTGATGATGTAAGGAGGGCTGTGATGCAGGCAAAATAAGAGTGGCTGGCAACCTATCTAGGGTTTGCGCGGCGGCGAGAAGTTACACAAGGCGGCTAGCGGGGCAAGTCGAGTAATGTGGTGGCTTTGACTTGTTGTTTGGAAACAGTGGATGGGATAGCGGCGGAAAACAAAAATCACAGCAACGGGCGATTGAACTACGACCACGAACACAATCCTAAACCAGCAACAAGACTCGACCACGGAAACAAACTCAACAACACGAATCTGAAACGAAATTGCAAAGGCACAAAGGGCGATAGGACAGCGGATATTGAAATATTTTTGGGCTTTTTGTGGACTCTAGGTAATGAACAAATATGAATCTAAGGCAAACAAGATTATACCTCGCGGTAAACCTGAAATATCTGATACCAATTGATGAGTACAGGCCCGATCTTCCGAGAGGTAGCCGGTAAGTTCGATTTTGGTGGAGATCTCAACGTTGGCTATCCAGCTTCAAATCAGACGTGATTCGAACCCTGCAACCGTTACACCACTGCTCCGTTGGTTATCAACCAAGCACAACTTGATTGACCTCGCCAAGAAGGCTTTTCCTGCAAGCGAATCGAAGAGCACAAGCAAGAAGGTAAAACACGCAATCTGAAATTGCAAATATGAATGACGCGAATATCAATAGAGGATTCAAGAACTTGGTTCCAAAGGACTAATCAACACAGTGGAGGAGATCAAGAACGGGGGCCCTGGATCACTGTAAAAGGATTTGTCACCACAGTTACAATGAATAATTTAGTTTCTCGATGGAAAACTAAACTCTAAACAAAACCCAATTGTGTAGCAGCGGCGGCGGCTGTGTTTATAGTCTAAGACTTGACCTAGGGTTGGGGATGGCCAGGGGTTGGGCGCCCACAACTTGGGCTTAAGGCCCGACACGATACATGGCCAAGTTGGCCCAAATAGGTGACGCAGCACCTTGCCGTGGTCACACAGAATGATCCACGGACCTTCTGGAGCTGGGACCAGATCCAAAACGACGGCGGCGGTGTCCCCTTTCCAATGCATCCAAGAACAGCCCATTTCAATGTCATATGAGAAAGTTATGACTGAAACAGTGACGACATGTCTGCTGAATCCGAGGGCGACGTGGCAGCTGAGTTGGGAACGAATTGCAACTTGGGGAAGACCATGGCGTCGGTGTGTCCAGCGTGGCAATGTCCTCATCAGCTTGTGAATGCCTATTAGCTCACCAAACCACCAAGTGAACGGTCAACACATTGGGGACTAGCGTGCTAGCAAGCACATGAACCTCAAGAGAAAAATCATGTGTCATTGTCTCATTGGATTTCACTTGGTTTTCATTGGTATTCTTATTAATCATCCATTGCCACAATTGGTATATTCATCTCTACCTCTTGTATTTATATTCCTAGTGATATCTTGTGTAGAGGTATTTTGTGTAGCTAGGGTAGCTTAGTTTAGTTGGTAATCTAGTTGTAACTAGCTAGCTCACTAGTTTAGTCTTGTACAGACTTAGTCATTGTGTTCCTAGAAGATTATAGTCAACTAGAATTGAGTGGTTAGGTGGCTTGCAACCCTTGTGTAGAGCTAGAGCAAAAAGCTTCACTTTCTAATTATCTAACTAGTTGCTCTAGTATTTTGTAAAAAAATTTATAGGCTATTCACCCCCTCTAGCCATTTAGGACCTTTCAGCTCAAGGTTGATGATGTGGACTTCTCCCACAAATTCTTGTGCAGTGCTTACCCTCTAAGTTCAAGATCATTATCACTGCTATTTTGAAGGGAGGCTTAAAGGATCTCACTCCAGTTGATGGTCACTAAACACTCAATTTGACTATCAACATTCCACCCAAATCAAGGTAAAACAATATCACATGTGCCATATTATGTTTATAATTCACCAAGTTCCACTTGTACATGGAAAAATTATATGTATGCAGAAAAAATCACAAAAATTGACAAATAAGGTGCATAGGAGGCAAGTGGACGTGGCAGGTGGTCGTGGGCCCATAAGGCCACATCGACCAATGCCATGTAGGGTTGGACAATGGCCCCACCCCCCTTGCCATATTACTGATCCATGAGATGGCCTCCTTACTGCTTCTCCACCCTTGATCCAATGTCGGTTTGATCCAAGGGACATGGTGTAGCTGCCTTGGATCACTGGGTCCACCGTCATTCACTTGGAGGGGCCAAACTGACCTTCTTGCTACCTTACCTACCTGGATGCAACTACCATCCATGAGCCATCCATAGCTATTGGATGGCAAGGTAGTGCAAGGGATAGTCGGTTGATGCCCCCCTAGGTCGATCGACGCCCCCTGCCTCTCCACCACCTCTCCTTCACCTACAAGTACCCCCATGCCCTCTACACACTATAAAAGGGGCTGTGATGCTCAATGGAAATCATCACTCAAGAATCACTAAGCATTCAAGGCATTCTAAGCTGTCTAGAAGCTCTCCAAGAGTAGTAGCTAGCTAGTAGTGATAGAGTAGAGCGGAGCTCGCCCTAGAGTCTGGAAGAGTCTTCTAGTCTGGTATAGCTCCTTTGTAATCTTTCTTTTAGCATTTACTTTATTTGGTCAAGTACTTTATTTAGTAATATAGCTTTGCTCTTGTATATCATTAGTGAGCCTAGGTGCTTGCTCCTTGGCATTAGCAACATTATTATCTTAGTGTTTAGTTTGTTCATCGTTAGTATTTGTTCTACCGTTGGGTTAGGGTGTTTCGATCTTATTTTGCCAAAGCTCAGATCAAAATAGCGAGTTTATAGATTAAGTGTGGTGCTTAGGCCATACCTTGCCTATAGGTATGGCTAGATCCCTAGATAGATTGTGGTAGTTGGCAGGTGATGATAGCCCTGTCCTTCCTCTGTATTCCACCACATTGGGTCAAGTTATTAAAATGTAGGGCTCATAGTGCTCTGTGCCTGATTGAATTCAGGGCAAGTACGCCCCTCATACTAAGGACATTCTCACTATCATTAATTTACTTTTGTTTCTTTAAGATTACATACACTACTTCTTACACTCAGCTACACTACACTTCTAGTTACCTCTATTTGTGTGATCAAAACCTTTTTATCTTTTCCGTCCATCATCCATACTACCCTCATCACCCCCATGTTGCTAGACATACTTATTTAGTCTACCTAACCACAGTTGAAAGGTCCTAATATGGCTAGAGGGGGTGAATAGCCTATTTAAAAATTTACAAACCAACTAGAGCAATTTGATTACTATGACAAATAGCGAAATGCAAACTTGCTCTAGCTCTACAAGGGTTGCAAGCCACCTATTCAACAATTCTAGTAACTATGATCACTAGACACACAATTTGCTAAGTCACTACTCACTAAGAGCTCTCACACTTGCTACACTAAAGAGCTCCACTAGATGAACTTAAGCTATAAAGCAAGCTCTCAATTCTAGCTACACTAAAGAGCTTGCTACAACTAGTTTGCGGGAATGTAAATGAGTAAGTAATGTGATTATACCACCATGTAGATGAGTGAATGAATCACAAGATGAATACTAATTCAATCACTGGGAGAATACCAAAGGGCATGAGACAACCAATGTTTTCTCCCGAGGTTCACGTGCTTGCCGGCACGCTAGTCCCCATTGTGTCAACCAACACTTGGTGGTTCGGCAGCTAAGAGGTGTTGCACTAACCTCATCCACATAATTGGACACTGCAAGAACCTACCCACAAGTGAGGTAACTCAATGACATGAGCAAACCACTAGAGTTACCTTTTGGTGCTCCGCCGGGGAAGGCACAAGACCCCTCACAATCACCGTGATCGGAGCCAGAGACAATCACCAACCTCCGCTCGACAATCCTCGCTGCTCCAAGCCATCTAGGTGGCAGCAACCACCAAAAGTAACAAGTGAATCATGCAGCAAAACATGAACACCAAGTGCCTCTAGATGCAATCACTCAAGCAATGCACTTGGATTCTCTCCCAATCTCACAAAGATGTTGAATCAATGATGGAAATGAGTGGGAGGGCTTTTGCTAAGCTCACAAGGTTGCTATGTCAATACAAATGGCCAAGAGAGTGAGCTAGAGCTGGCCAAATGATATTTATAGACACCCCCAAACAATAGAGCCGTTGGCTCAATTATTGGGCTGACTACGGGATGACCGGACGCACTAGTGGTCTACACCAGACGCATCCGGTCGCTGTGTCTGGTTGCAGCATCCGGTCATAGCCAGACCGCCACATGTCCCTTTTCAAATGTTTAGCCATTGGCGCTCAATGGCTATCTCTACGCACAATAATAATTGTGATTGGACGCGTTGTTAGAAAATGACCGAACACGGGAGACGCAGCATCCGGTCGAGTCTAGAGAGCTCCTAGAGCCGCTCTGGGCCGACCAGACGCATTCGGTCACACTTGACCAGACACTCCTAGCATCCGATCAATTATAGCACTGAAACCTAAGTCTGCTGGTTCACACCGAACACGTCCGGTGTGGCGACCGGACACATCTGGTCGCTGCGTCCGATCAAGTCTAGAGAGCTCCCAGAGCCTCTCAACTATGACCGAACGCGTCTGGTGTGGCTGACCGGACGCACCCCTACGTCCAGTCCACACTAGACCAACACCTCATGCTCCACGTCACCTTGACCGGATGCTAAATAGTGATTTCTCAACGTCCGGTCACTGCAACGACCTAGAGTCCGATCACTTCGTCAACCCTATCACACCTGGCTAGAATACCGGACACGTCCAGTATGGATATCGGACGCATCTGGTCACATCAAGAAGATATCAGACATGTCCAGTCCTCATGTCAGACACATCTGGTCACTCTATGACCAGTGCAATCAACTCCTTTTCAACTCTCTCTTCTTTACCCTTGCTCAACTAAGCCAACCACCAAGTGTATCACCTTGTGCACATGTGTTAGTATATTTTCACAAATGTTTTCAAGGGTGTTAGCACTCCACTAGATCCTAAATGCATATGCCATGAGTTAGAGCATCTAGTGGCACTTTGATAACCGCATTTTGATATGAGTTTCACCCCTCTTAATAGTACGGCTATCGATCCTAAATGTGATCACACTCGCTAAGTGTCTCGATCACTAAAACAAAAAGCTCCTATCAAGTTTCACCTTTGCCTTGAGCTTTTTGTTTTTCTTTCTTCTTTTCCAAGTCCAAGCATTTGATCATCACCATGCCATCACCATCATCATGTTGTGATCTTCATTTGCTTCATCACTTGGAGTAGTGCTACCTATCTCATAATTACTTTGATAAACTAGGTTAGCACTTAGGGTTTCATCAATTCACCAAAACTAAACTAGAGCTTTCAGTAGTACCCAAACACATCCTCCCACCTTCCTTTGGGAAAATATAAATTCGACACTTGGTTCTCACCAAGCGAAATGCTACATAATAGTTTTGTGCACTTGTGGAATCCCCTTTCCTATATACACACATACGAACCGTCAACAAGCATTTCTGGCGCTGTTGCCGGGGAAGGCAACTAGTGCATGTTACTAATCTGTCATTAGGTTCTACTAGCTAGGTCTCTGTCTTAGCAACCTTCTTTTCCTTTTCATTTTCTTTTTTAGTTGCCTTCTTTTCTTCTTAGCACGGTCATGGCCAATAGGACCATCCATGAGTTTTCTACCCCTTCAGCTGCTAATGTAGCCACTAGTCCTGACATCATCAATGCGAACACTCACTTTGAGCTTAAGCCCACATCGATCATGATGGTGCAAGCTAGTCCTTTATGTGGCAAAGCCCACGAGATGCTAATGCGCATCTCCAACACTTCTTGGAGATCTGTAGTACTTTTACCATCAAGGGAGTGACCCAAGAGGCCATACGTCTTCGTCTTTTCCCCTTCTCTTTGTTGGGAAAAGTGAAACAATGGTTCTGCTCAAACCGCAACATTGTAGATACATGGGACAAGTGTTCCAATGCTTTCCTAGTTAAGTTCTTCCTGATGGGTAAGACTAATGCTCTTTGCAACAAAATCTCTAGCTTTCAACAACAAGCCGATGAGTCGATTCTCGAAGCCTGGGAACTATCACAGAACCAACCAATTTATAAGAGTACAAGTATAATGGCGGCCTGTAAGCGGTCGTGCTGTCATACTTGAACCCATATAAACCTGGTAGTCCGTCGAGTACCATGACGGGTCTCGATAAACGATTACAACAACCAAGATTGTACAGGATTCAACATACATGCCACATATTACATAAAGTTCACAGATACATTTCCATCATTAGAGTATAAATAAAAGTTATTACAAACCAAGTTTGATAGATAAAGCAAAAGCAAATTAAGTTTGAAAATAAAGATTCCAACATAGTTTTAATACAGTGTCGAAATATGATCATGGTCCACAAAAGCATGTAGAAGGATTAATAAGAAGCCTGCCCAAGGCTTACTCCTCACCCACGGCGGGATAGAAGAAACTCTTGCAATAACCATGATACATAGTTCCATCTACAATAATGGGAAATAAAACCCTGAGTACGAGAAGGTACTCAGCTAGACTTACTCGTCATAAACTAGAAATAAATTTGACTCTAAGGATTATGTAAGGCTGTATAAGTGGGGATAGCTTGACAACATTTTGCATAAAAGTGATTGACTCAGTATACAATTAGGATTCCATGATCAAGTTTATTATAACTATCCATCTCTAGATTAGCAACTATCCTGTGCCAAACATGTGGTATATCATTTTAAAAGCATACACTAGTAACCATAGCAGGTATTGTAATTCCATATTCATTCGAACCATCATATTCCATAACACAGTTACTACGATGTTGGAGCTAGCCAAGTTTCTCACTATCCGGGAGAGACGGCGATTCGAATCGATTTTCAACCAGCTGGGAATTTATTCCTAACACAAACCTAGGCATACCGCGCGAAGGCAGCCTTAGGTCACCTTTGGTACAACTCAGGTACACATTTCGTGGGTTCGTACCGTGCCGCACAATCAGGGACACCAAATGCCAGGACATTCAGGCCTAGCCTGCCCTTGGGCTCAGTCTGATCGCCCCCGCAAGGAGCGCACAATAGAACAGGGCCTGGCCTAAGTTGAGCTACTCGGCTTCGCGGTCGGAACGAGTTATCCGGCTAGCTAAGTGATAGGCATGCATTCAATCTTGTCAGAAGTTCCAACAACGGTACAGTCCTTGATCGGCACAGATGGAATCACATGAGTCACCCTACACATAGACTCCATCCGGCCTCGAGTTACATCACCCCATGGTTCTATTCCACGATAGCAAATATAGCCAACCGTGCTTCAGTATCCACCAATATCTCGCAGGTGATAGGAAATCACCCGACTTCTACCGGTCTAAGCATGGCTAAGCATATATTCGATCTTGGACCTATACCGGTTAAAGGTAGTATTTCTAGACAAGGAATTCATATGCATCGAGTGGTTCCAATCAACTCTTATAACTTCATGCATCAATCATAAGAACTTGAGTAATATTTGTAAAATACTGGGAGACTTAGAATGCTCCAGGGCTTGCCTCTCAGAAAGGAAGTGGGGTGGTGGTTAGGGCACTCCGGAAGCTCTTTTGGGTTCTGCTCCTCACCTTCGGGAGCTGCAGCTTGAGGATTCTCCTATTGGTCCCCTTCCTCTCCTTCGTCGCACTCCAGCAACGTTATCTCCTCTGTCGATCCTAGATGCACGAATATGGCATAAGATATTGCGAATGCATATATGTTAACAAGTGTGGTACGATGATATATGAAGAATGCATTCTTGCAAATATTCTTAACATCATGGTGCTATAGTAATAACAAGTGCATCATGTTCTACTGAGTAGGTGCATATCTCTTCTTGATTATTTAATTAACTACTTCAACCTTTCAGTTACTACACCCAAAACAGCAGCTACTTATTTTTCTCATAACCAGAGTTCTACTTATCCAAATTCTGTGATCCTAGACTTTCTAGAAAGACTATAAAATTGTCTACAACTCTTATTTAATCATCAAAAGCAAGTTCAAACTTTATCTTAACCAAAATAGACAATCAATCCAGTGCTGTCCAGAAATTCCAGAGAGCAAGCAATTCGGAAATACGAACTTTAAACAGCTGTAACTCCTAAACCGTTTGACCTATGGTCCTGAAATTTTAACACAAGACATATGATGAAGTTATCTACAACTTTGTTATTAACGATTTTTACAGAAAGCATCATTTTTACAATGCAACTTATCAAACTACGGAATCTGTCCGAAAACCTGCTCAATTTGAATTATAAAGCAACAATACTTCTACTTCATATAAGTATTCAATTTTTTACAACACAAAGCCTACCAACAGTTCAAGCATATGAAAAACATTCAAGAAAACATAATGGTAAAGCCAAAACTATTTATTTAAATGCCTTTATTATTTTATTTAGATACAAAGGTTAAATAATAAACATATACCAAATGTGCATCATAAATTCTTAAAAATTTACAGTGCCTTACTAATGCTACCAAAAGACTACTGTAAAAGTTTCATGCCATTTATACAGTAAAACATTCTATACAAAAAAGGCAAGGCACAAAGGCTTAGAATAGCATAAATAGAAAATCTTAGTGAAAAGTGTCAAGCAATAGATTTTATATTTTTCTTAGCATCCTTTTGATACTAGGATGACCTCCAACAAATTTCATGAATATTGGATTCATAAATAATTTATAAAAATTCATACAAGGATTACCTATTTATAAAATAAAAATCTATAACTACAAATCTATACATGCACTGATCCTCAAATTTTTACCAGAGCTCATACATGTCAAGAATAGCTTACCACAAAAATTTCATAATTTTTGGAGCACAGGAACTCTGGATATAAAATAAACAAGTTTGCATGCAGTCAAAAACACATTTCAAATTTCCATTTAAATCTTCCAAAATTTCTACTGTAAGTGTCAAGACTATATTTTTCCTAAATACTACACTTCCTAAGGAACACTACCAAATTTATTTCACAATTTTTGAAGCTACAAAACTGGAGATATCAATATTACAAAACAGTGTGAAATCTGGAATCAAAATGAACAATCTTAACCCCTACTGTCGCTGACCGGTGGGACCCACGAGTCAGACGACCCCACACGTCAGTGACCCAAAACAGGGCAGCGGCGCTGCATGATGCTTGCGCGGCCAGAGCTCGCCGACGGCGAGTTCGCTGATGGTGACATCTTCACCACGTGATCCTCGTGACCTAGCGCATCGATTGGTCTACTTGGTTGGGCCTCTCGTCGGCGCTAGCGACGACAGCGGCAACCATGGTGGCACAAAGGAGCGGGACGGCGGTGGTACGCCAGCGATGACCTCGGCGGCCCAACCTAATGCTCGTACAAGCATCTATGAACAATGGAGAACCTAGCGCATAAGCTAACGTAGCGAGAGGTGGACTGTGGCCCTCCAGCCATAGTGATGGACTCGGCGGTGGAGCTCCGGCAAGCCCTTGCACGGTGTTGGAGCTTACCGAGCGCTATCAGCGGGCACGGGTGGATGTAGTGAGTTGCTGGGGTGGCGGTGGAGTGCTGCAGTGATGGAGGAGCGACGAGGCAAGCTGGTCACCGGCAATGGCAATGGCGGACTCTCGGCGCTGTGGCGGTTGTGGCGGTTGTGCGTAAAGGTGAATGAGGGAACCAGAAATTGGAAATGAGGGCGCTGGGCTAGAGCGGGTGATGCTAGGGTGTTAAAGCTGGCTCAGGCCTGGCTCTGCCGCACGGGGCAGGATGCCGGCGATGCGCGGCCGCTGCTGGCCTCCACATGGCGCGCGAGTCCTGGCGACGGTCGGCCACTGAATCAACCGATTTAGTTCGTCAGTCACCCAATGGCAAGGCCTGACAGTGGGTTTTGACAGCGAATTAACTGAAAATCCATGGATCCTTTGTGCAAACATCCTAAACCGAATTGGTAGACCGATGTACCAGCTTCAATTTGTATTCAAGGATCTCGTGCCAATTCCCAACCAAAACCGAATTATATCGTCCCAAAGATGGGTTGTCAGTGCTGTCAGTGGAGAAGACTTAGCAAAATTTGCTAAGTGTTGAATCCAGTGATTTGTTGATTTTTATGAGCCAAATTCAAGCATGTTAGGAGCTAAACCAGTTAATGACCCAAAAATAAAAGTTGTTCCTCTTGCCAAACACTACAACTTTGCTTTAGTGACCACCTCCATCCAAGGTCTCTAGCACATAGTTCAAACTTGGTCAAACATGTCACATTTAAATGGTGGTACACTTCAAACTAGGGCTTAATGGTCTATTTACCCCTAACCATGAATATCAAAGTTGTTCATAATGATACTCTAAACATGTTTAAGCTAATTGCAAGGTCACACAATCATTTCATGCATTGGTCATACATAGGGCTATCTAGGTCAACACATGTAACATTACTTAAGTGCTTGATCATGAAAGGTGACATTCATGAAGGATGTTCCATTCGCTAACCTAAGTATTGCTAATATGTTTTTGTGACCCATATCAACTAATTACATGTATACACTCATGGTCATTTGCATATGTACAAGGAAACATGCAATAACAAGCAAATGTTGCATACATTTCAATCCAATGTTTCAATTGTAAATGCTTATTTATGAATGCTTGATGCTCATGCTCATGTTATGCAAGTCAAGTTATGCAAGGCTAACACCCGGGGTGCTACAGCCCCTCCCCTTATAAAAATCTCGTCCCAAGATTTGCAAGACCTACCATTCTTGGAAAAAGGCAGGATAAACTTCTCGTAAATAATCTTCTCTTTCCCACGTAGCATCTTGTTCGCTGTGATTGTTCCACACCACCTTATAGAACTTAATAATCTTACTCCATGTTACTCTTTCCATCTCCTCTAATACTCGAATTGGCTTTTCCTCATAGGTCAAATCCGATTGAAGCCGTATATTGGTGGGTGCAATAGCTTCTTCCGGTACACGAAGATATTTCTTCAACTGAGAAACATGGAAGACATCAAATATTGCACTCATCTCTGGTGGAAGTTGTAACTTATAAGCAACATATCTAGGTGAAAGCTTCTTTTTCATCCCAAATCTCTTCACCCCTTTCATGGGTGATACTTTCAAGTATACATAGTCACCTACTTCAAAAGTCAGTGGTCTTCTTCTATCAGCATAACTCTTTTTTCTCAATTGAGCTGCCTTCATATGCTGTTGGATAACATGTACTTGCTCTTCAGCTTCATTGATAAAGTCAATAACAAAGTATCTCCTTTCACCGGGCTGAATCCAATTCAATGGAGTTCTGCATTTTCTACCATACAAGGCTTCAAATGGAGCTATCTTGATACTTGCTTGATAACTATTGTTATAGGAGAACTCAGCTAAAGGTAACCATTTCTCCCATGAACCTTTGGAAGATATAACACAAGCTCTTAGCAAATCTTCTAAGATTTGGTTTACTCGCTCCGTCTGTCCTAAGTTTGTGGATGGTATGCCTAACTTTAGATCAATTTAGTTCCCAAAGCCTGGTGTAAGTGCTCCCAGAAATGAGCTATGAACTATGGTCCTCGATCTGAGATTATAGTCCTGGGTACTCCATGCAGTCTCACAATTTGAGAAATGTACACCTCGGCGTACTTCCCCACATGATATGTTGTGTGAACTGGTACAAAATGTGCTGACTTGGTGAGACGATCTACAATGACCCATATTGAATCATGACCTTGTGGTGTCATTGGAAGGCCTGTGATAAAGTCCATACTGATTTCCTCCCATTTCCAACCTGGAATAGGCAATGGCTGAAGTAATCCGACAGATTTCATATGAACAGCTTTTACTCTACTGCAGTTGTCGCACCTAGTGACATAGGCTGTGATCTCTTTCTTCATCTTAGTCCACCAAAAATGGGTTTTCAAATCTTGGTACATCTTACTACTACCCGGATGGATAGACAATTTGGATGAATGAGCTTCATTTAGAATTTGATCTCTAAGTTCACGGTCCTTCGGTACCACAAGTCGGTCCTCAAACCATAGTACACCCTTTTCATCCAATCTGAAATGTTTGGTTTCTTGCTCTCGCATTTTTTCTCTTGATGTGACTGATACCCACATCTGTCTGCTATAGCTCTATGATGTTGCTCTCTAGTGAACAACTGATTGTGATATTGTGCAGTACAGCAGGATATAACAAATTGAACCCATCTTCCAATAATGCTTCTATAGTGTTGCGATGAGACTTTTGACTAAGTGCATCTACTACTACATTAGCTTTTCCCAGATGGTAGTGCACTTCTAAATTGTAGTCCTTAATTAGCTCTAACCATCTTCGTTGTCTCATGTTCAGCTCTGGTTGGGTGAAGATATACTTGAGACTTTTGTGGTCAGTATATATATGACATACATTGCCCAACAAGTATTGTCTCCATATCTTTAATGCATGAACAACTACTTTAAGTTCTAAATCATGTGTAGGGTAGTTGACTTCATGCTTTCTCAATTGCCGAGAAGCATATGCAATAACTCTTCCTTCTTGCATAAGCACACACCCCAAACCTATTCCTGATGCATCACAAAATACATCAAAAGGCTTTTCAATGTCTGGTTGTGCTAGCACAGGTGCTGTAGTTAATAGAGTTCTAAGGGTGTGAAAAGCTGCTTCACATTCTGGTGTCCATTTGTATTTTTCATCTTTTCTGAAGTAGTCTGGTCATGGGCTTAGCTATCTTTGAGAAATCTGGAATGAAATGATAATAATATCCTGCTAACCCTAGAAAACTTCAAACTTCATGAATCAAAGTTGGGGCTTTCCAATCCATGACCTCTTATACTTTTCATGGGTCTACAGAGATTCCATCCCTTGATAAGATATGACCTAAGAAAGGTACTTTGCTCAATCAAAATTCACACTTGCTAAACTTTGCATATAGCTTATGCTCCCTCAATCTAGATAGGACAATCCTCAGATGCTCTTCATGGTCTGACTCATTTTCTGAATAAATCAATATATCATCGATAAACACGACCACGAACTTGTCAAGCTCGGGCATGAATACCAAATTCATCAGGTACATAAAGTAGGCAGGAGCATTCGTTAGTCCGAACGACATAACCAAATACTCATATAAGCTATACCTAGTAGAGAAAGTAGTTTTAGGTATGTCCTCTGGCCTGATCTTTATCTGATGATAGCCTGATCTCAAGTCAATTTTGGAGAATACCTTTGCTTTGGCCAACTGATCAAACAAGATGTTGATGCGAGGCAACAGGTATTTGTTCTTGATGGTTACAGCATTGAGTGGTCTGTAATCTACACACATTCTTAGTGACTTGTCCTTCTTTTTCACAAACAATGCTAGACATCCCCACGGAGATGAGCTAGGTGGATAAGACCCTTGTCCAACAGATCTTGTAATTGAACCTTAAGTTCTGCTAACTCATTGGGTGGCATTCTATAGGGCCTCCTTGATATGGGTGTCGTACTTGGCACTAACTTAATCTTAAATTCCACATCCCTATCAGGTGGTACACCCAGTACCCTCCTCTAGAAATAGATCTGGAAACTCACAAACCATAGGGATATCGCAAAGGGTAGTGGTTTGGATAGCACAAGCTAAGTGTTGGAGTTCAAAGTTGTAGGAGAGTGGTACTAGAAAAGCATTTCCTCTCTTGGGTTCTCTCAACATAATAGTACAAGTGCTAGTGTCTATGAGAACACCATGATCCTTCATCCAATTCATGCCTAAGATTACACTTATCAATAACCCGGGCAATATTATCAAATCTGTGGTATACTCTCTCCCTTGTATAGAGATGAGCACATTTTTTACTATCTTATTTGTAGCAATAGTAGCCCTGCTGAACTTATATTATAACCCCCTTTGCTTACTTCAATTATTTCCTGATCATGTCTAGATGCAAATGCTTGACTCATAAATGAATGAGAAGCTCCCGAATCAAATAAAACAATAGCAGGATGCTTATTGACAAGAAACATACCAGCCGTGACAACTTCTTCGGTGGGCACTTCCTCAACAATGGCATAATGCATGTATCCTGGACATGCCCTCGTATTTGCCTGCCTCTGATTGTTCTGATTTTGGCCCCTTGCCATATTACTGATCCATGAGATGGCCTCCTTACTGCTTCTCCACCCTTGATCCAATGTCGGTTTGATCCAAGGGACATGGTGTAGCTGCCTTGGATCACTGGGTCCACCGTCATTCACTTGGAGGGGCCAAACTGACCTTCTTGCTACCTTACCTACCTGGATGCAACTACCATCCATGAGCCATCCATAGCTATTGGATGGCAAGGTAGTGCAAGGGATAGTCGGTTGATGCCCCCCTAGGTCGATCGACGCCCCCTGCCTCTCCACCACCTCTCCTTCACCTACAAGTACCCCCATGCCCTCTACACACTATAAAAGGGGCTGTGATGCTCAATGGAAATCATCACTCAAGAATCACTAAGCATTCAAGGCATTCTAAGCTGTCTAGAAGCTCTCCAAGAGTAGTAGCTAGCTAGTAGTGATAGAGTAGAGCGGAGCTCGCCCTAGAGTCTGGAAGAGTCTTCTAGTCTGGTATAGCTCCTTTGTAATCTTTCTTTTAGCATTTACTTTATTTGGTCAAGTACTTTATTTAGTAATATAGCTTTGCTCTTGTATATCATTAGTGAGCCTAGGTGCTTGCTCCTTGGCATTAGCAACATTATTATCTTAGTGTTTAGTTTGTTCATCGTTAGTATTTGTTCTACCGTTGGGTTAGGGTGTTTCGATCTTATTTTGCCAAAGCTCAGATCAAAATAGCGAGTTTATAGATTAAGTGTGGTGCTTAGGCCATACCTTGCCTATAGGTATGGCTAGATCCCTAGATAGATTGTGGTAGTTGGCAGGTGATGATAGCCCTGTCCTTCCTCTGTATTCCACCACATTGGGTCAAGTTATTAAAATGTAGGGCTCATAGTGCTCTGTGCCTGATTGAATTCAGGGCAAGTACGCCCCTCATACTAAGGACATTCTCACTATCATTAATTTACTTTTGTTTCTTTAAGATTACATACACTACTTCTTACACTCAGCTACACTACACTTCTAGTTACCTCTATTTGTGTGATCAAAACCTTTTTATCTTTTCCGTCCATCATCCATACTACCCTCATCACCCCCATGTTGCTAGACATACTTATTTAGTCTACCTAACCACAGTTGAAAGGTCCTAATATGGCTAGAGGGGGTGAATAGCCTATTTAAAAATTTACAAACCAACTAGAGCAATTTGATTACTATGACAAATAGCGAAATGCAAACTTGCTCTAGCTCTACAAGGGTTGCAAGCCACCTATTCAACAATTCTAGTAACTATGATCACTAGACACACAATTTGCTAAGTCACTACTCACTAAGAGCTCTCACACTTGCTACACTAAAGAGCTCCACTAGATGAACTTAAGCTATAAAGCAAGCTCTCAATTCTAGCTACACTAAAGAGCTTGCTACAACTAGTTTGCGGGAATGTAAATGAGTAAGTAATGTGATTATACCACCATGTAGATGAGTGAATGAATCACAAGATGAATACTAATTCAATCACTGGGAGAATACCAAAGGGCATGAGACAACCAATGTTTTCTCCCGAGGTTCACGTGCTTGCCGGCACGCTAGTCCCCATTGTGTCAACCAACACTTGGTGGTTCGGCAGCTAAGAGGTGTTGCACTAACCTCATCCACATAATTGGACACTGCAAGAACCTACCCACAAGTGAGGTAACTCAATGACATGAGCAAACCACTAGAGTTACCTTTTGGTGCTCCGCCGGGGAAGGCACAAGACCCCTCACAATCACCGTGATCGGAGCCAGAGACAATCACCAACCTCCGCTCGACAATCCTCGCTGCTCCAAGCCATCTAGGTGGCAGCAACCACCAAAAGTAACAAGTGAATCATGCAGCAAAACATGAACACCAAGTGCCTCTAGATGCAATCACTCAAGCAATGCACTTGGATTCTCTCCCAATCTCACAAAGATGTTGAATCAATGATGGAAATGAGTGGGAGGGCTTTTGCTAAGCTCACAAGGTTGCTATGTCAATACAAATGGCCAAGAGAGTGAGCTAGAGCTGGCCAAATGATATTTATAGACACCCCCAAACAATAGAGCCGTTGGCTCAATTATTGGGCTGACTACGGGATGACCGGACGCACTAGTGGTCTACACCAGACGCATCCGGTCGCTGTGTCTGGTTGCAGCATCCGGTCATAGCCAGACCGCCACATGTCCCTTTTCAAATGTTTAGCCATTGGCGCTCAATGGCTATCTCTACGCACAATAATAATTGTGATTGGACGCGTTGTTAGAAAATGACCGAACACGGGAGACGCAGCATCCGGTCGAGTCTAGAGAGCTCCTAGAGCCGCTCTGGGCCGACCAGACGCATTCGGTCACACTTGACCAGACACTCCTAGCATCCGATCAATTATAGCACTGAAACCTAAGTCTGCTGGTTCACACCGAACACGTCCGGTGTGGCGACCGGACACATCTGGTCGCTGCGTCCGATCAAGTCTAGAGAGCTCCCAGAGCCTCTCAACTATGACCGAACGCGTCTGGTGTGGCTGACCGGACGCACCCCTACGTCCAGTCCACACTAGACCAACACCTCATGCTCCACGTCACCTTGACCGGATGCTAAATAGTGATTTCTCAACGTCCGGTCACTGCAACGACCTAGAGTCCGATCACTTCGTCAACCCTATCACACCTGGCTAGAATACCGGACACGTCCAGTATGGATATCGGACGCATCTGGTCACATCAAGAAGATATCAGACATGTCCAGTCCTCATGTCAGACACATCTGGTCACTCTATGACCAGTGCAATCAACTCCTTTTCAACTCTCTCTTCTTTACCCTTGCTCAACTAAGCCAACCACCAAGTGTATCACCTTGTGCACATGTGTTAGTATATTTTCACAAATGTTTTCAAGGGTGTTAGCACTCCACTAGATCCTAAATGCATATGCCATGAGTTAGAGCATCTAGTGGCACTTTGATAACCGCATTTTGATATGAGTTTCACCCCTCTTAATAGTACGGCTATCGATCCTAAATGTGATCACACTCGCTAAGTGTCTCGATCACTAAAACAAAAAGCTCCTATCAAGTTTCACCTTTGCCTTGAGCTTTTTGTTTTTCTTTCTTCTTTTCCAAGTCCAAGCATTTGATCATCACCATGCCATCACCATCATCATGTTGTGATCTTCATTTGCTTCATCACTTGGAGTAGTGCTACCTATCTCATAATTACTTTGATAAACTAGGTTAGCACTTAGGGTTTCATCAATTCACCAAAACTAAACTAGAGCTTTCAGTAGTACCCAAACACATCCTCCCACCTTCCTTTGGGAAAATATAAATTCGACACTTGGTTCTCACCAAGCGAAATGCTACATAATAGTTTTGTGCACTTGTGGAATCCCCTTTCCTATATACACACATACGAACCGTCAACAAGCATTTCTGGCGCTGTTGCCGGGGAAGGCAACTAGTGCATGTTACTAATCTGTCATTAGGTTCTACTAGCTAGGTCTCTGTCTTAGCAACCTTCTTTTCCTTTTCATTTTCTTTTTTAGTTGCCTTCTTTTCTTCTTAGCACGGTCATGGCCAATAGGACCATCCATGAGTTTTCTACCCCTTCAGCTGCTAATGTAGCCACTAGTCCTGACATCATCAATGCGAACACTCACTTTGAGCTTAAGCCCACATCGATCATGATGGTGCAAGCTAGTCCTTTATGTGGCAAAGCCCACGAGATGCTAATGCGCATCTCCAACACTTCTTGGAGATCTGTAGTACTTTTACCATCAAGGGAGTGACCCAAGAGGCCATACGTCTTCGTCTTTTCCCCTTCTCTTTGTTGGGAAAAGTGAAACAATGGTTCTGCTCAAACCGCAACATTGTAGATACATGGGACAAGTGTTCCAATGCTTTCCTAGTTAAGTTCTTCCTGATGGGTAAGACTAATGCTCTTTGCAACAAAATCTCTAGCTTTCAACAACAAGCCGATGAGTCGATTCTCGAAGCCTGGGAACTATCACAGAACCAACCAATTTATAAGAGTACAAGTATAATGGCGGCCTGTAAGCGGTCGTGCTGTCATACTTGAACCCATATAAACCTGGTAGTCCGTCGAGTACCATGACGGGTCTCGATAAACGATTACAACAACCAAGATTGTACAGGATTCAACATACATGCCACATATTACATAAAGTTCACAGATACATTTCCATCATTAGAGTATAAATAAAAGTTATTACAAACCAAGTTTGATAGATAAAGCAAAAGCAAATTAAGTTTGAAAATAAAGATTCCAACATAGTTTTAATACAGTGTCGAAATATGATCATGGTCCACAAAAGCATGTAGAAGGATTAATAAGAAGCCTGCCCAAGGCTTACTCCTCACCCACGGCGGGATAGAAGAAACTCTTGCAATAACCATGATACATAGTTCCATCTACAATAATGGGAAATAAAACCCTGAGTACGAGAAGGTACTCAGCTAGACTTACTCGTCATAAACTAGAAATAAATTTGACTCTAAGGATTATGTAAGGCTGTATAAGTGGGGATAGCTTGACAACATTTTGCATAAAAGTGATTGACTCAGTATACAATTAGGATTCCATGATCAAGTTTATTATAACTATCCATCTCTAGATTAGCAACTATCCTGTGCCAAACATGTGGTATATCATTTTAAAAGCATACACTAGTAACCATAGCAGGTATTGTAATTCCATATTCATTCGAACCATCATATTCCATAACACAGTTACTACGATGTTGGAGCTAGCCAAGTTTCTCACTATCCGGGAGAGACGGCGATTCGAATCGATTTTCAACCAGCTGGGAATTTATTCCTAACACAAACCTAGGCATACCGCGCGAAGGCAGCCTTAGGTCACCTTTGGTACAACTCAGGTACACATTTCGTGGGTTCGTACCGTGCCGCACAATCAGGGACACCAAATGCCAGGACATTCAGGCCTAGCCTGCCCTTGGGCTCAGTCTGATCGCCCCCGCAAGGAGCGCACAATAGAACAGGGCCTGGCCTAAGTTGAGCTACTCGGCTTCGCGGTCGGAACGAGTTATCCGGCTAGCTAAGTGATAGGCATGCATTCAATCTTGTCAGAAGTTCCAACAACGGTACAGTCCTTGATCGGCACAGATGGAATCACATGAGTCACCCTACACATAGACTCCATCCGGCCTCGAGTTACATCACCCCATGGTTCTATTCCACGATAGCAAATATAGCCAACCGTGCTTCAGTATCCACCAATATCTCGCAGGTGATAGGAAATCACCCGACTTCTACCGGTCTAAGCATGGCTAAGCATATATTCGATCTTGGACCTATACCGGTTAAAGGTAGTATTTCTAGACAAGGAATTCATATGCATCGAGTGGTTCCAATCAACTCTTATAACTTCATGCATCAATCATAAGAACTTGAGTAATATTTGTAAAATACTGGGAGACTTAGAATGCTCCAGGGCTTGCCTCTCAGAAAGGAAGTGGGGTGGTGGTTAGGGCACTCCGGAAGCTCTTTTGGGTTCTGCTCCTCACCTTCGGGAGCTGCAGCTTGAGGATTCTCCTATTGGTCCCCTTCCTCTCCTTCGTCGCACTCCAGCAACGTTATCTCCTCTGTCGATCCTAGATGCACGAATATGGCATAAGATATTGCGAATGCATATATGTTAACAAGTGTGGTACGATGATATATGAAGAATGCATTCTTGCAAATATTCTTAACATCATGGTGCTATAGTAATAACAAGTGCATCATGTTCTACTGAGTAGGTGCATATCTCTTCTTGATTATTTAATTAACTACTTCAACCTTTCAGTTACTACACCCAAAACAGCAGCTACTTATTTTTCTCATAACCAGAGTTCTACTTATCCAAATTCTGTGATCCTAGACTTTCTAGAAAGACTATAAAATTGTCTACAACTCTTATTTAATCATCAAAAGCAAGTTCAAACTTTATCTTAACCAAAATAGACAATCAATCCAGTGCTGTCCAGAAATTCCAGAGAGCAAGCAATTCGGAAATACGAACTTTAAACAGCTGTAACTCCTAAACCGTTTGACCTATGGTCCTGAAATTTTAACACAAGACATATGATGAAGTTATCTACAACTTTGTTATTAACGATTTTTACAGAAAGCATCATTTTTACAATGCAACTTATCAAACTACGGAATCTGTCCGAAAACCTGCTCAATTTGAATTATAAAGCAACAATACTTCTACTTCATATAAGTATTCAATTTTTTACAACACAAAGCCTACCAACAGTTCAAGCATATGAAAAACATTCAAGAAAACATAATGGTAAAGCCAAAACTATTTATTTAAATGCCTTTATTATTTTATTTAGATACAAAGGTTAAATAATAAACATATACCAAATGTGCATCATAAATTCTTAAAAATTTACAGTGCCTTACTAATGCTACCAAAAGACTACTGTAAAAGTTTCATGCCATTTATACAGTAAAACATTCTATACAAAAAAGGCAAGGCACAAAGGCTTAGAATAGCATAAATAGAAAATCTTAGTGAAAAGTGTCAAGCAATAGATTTTATATTTTTCTTAGCATCCTTTTGATACTAGGATGACCTCCAACAAATTTCATGAATATTGGATTCATAAATAATTTATAAAAATTCATACAAGGATTACCTATTTATAAAATAAAAATCTATAACTACAAATCTATACATGCACTGATCCTCAAATTTTTACCAGAGCTCATACATGTCAAGAATAGCTTACCACAAAAATTTCATAATTTTTGGAGCACAGGAACTCTGGATATAAAATAAACAAGTTTGCATGCAGTCAAAAACACATTTCAAATTTCCATTTAAATCTTCCAAAATTTCTACTGTAAGTGTCAAGACTATATTTTTCCTAAATACTACACTTCCTAAGGAACACTACCAAATTTATTTCACAATTTTTGAAGCTACAAAACTGGAGATATCAATATTACAAAACAGTGTGAAATCTGGAATCAAAATGAACAATCTTAACCCCTACTGTCGCTGACCGGTGGGACCCACGAGTCAGACGACCCCACACGTCAGTGACCCAAAACAGGGCAGCGGCGCTGCATGATGCTTGCGCGGCCAGAGCTCGCCGACGGCGAGTTCGCTGATGGTGACATCTTCACCACGTGATCCTCGTGACCTAGCGCATCGATTGGTCTACTTGGTTGGGCCTCTCGTCGGCGCTAGCGACGACAGCGGCAACCATGGTGGCACAAAGGAGCGGGACGGCGGTGGTACGCCAGCGATGACCTCGGCGGCCCAACCTAATGCTCGTACAAGCATCTATGAACAATGGAGAACCTAGCGCATAAGCTAACGTAGCGAGAGGTGGACTGTGGCCCTCCAGCCATAGTGATGGACTCGGCGGTGGAGCTCCGGCAAGCCCTTGCACGGTGTTGGAGCTTACCGAGCGCTATCAGCGGGCACGGGTGGATGTAGTGAGTTGCTGGGGTGGCGGTGGAGTGCTGCAGTGATGGAGGAGCGACGAGGCAAGCTGGTCACCGGCAATGGCAATGGCGGACTCTCGGCGCTGTGGCGGTTGTGGCGGTTGTGCGTAAAGGTGAATGAGGGAACCAGAAATTGGAAATGAGGGCGCTGGGCTAGAGCGGGTGATGCTAGGGTGTTAAAGCTGGCTCAGGCCTGGCTCTGCCGCACGGGGCAGGATGCCGGCGATGCGCGGCCGCTGCTGGCCTCCACATGGCGCGCGAGTCCTGGCGACGGTCGGCCACTGAATCAACCGATTTAGTTCGTCAGTCACCCAATGGCAAGGCCTGACAGTGGGTTTTGACAGCGAATTAACTGAAAATCCATGGATCCTTTGTGCAAACATCCTAAACCGAATTGGTAGACCGATGTACCAGCTTCAATTTGTATTCAAGGATCTCGTGCCAATTCCCAACCAAAACCGAATTATATCGTCCCAAAGATGGGTTGTCAGTGCTGTCAGTGGAGAAGACTTAGCAAAATTTGCTAAGTGTTGAATCCAGTGATTTGTTGATTTTTATGAGCCAAATTCAAGCATGTTAGGAGCTAAACCAGTTAATGACCCAAAAATAAAAGTTGTTCCTCTTGCCAAACACTACAACTTTGCTTTAGTGACCACCTCCATCCAAGGTCTCTAGCACATAGTTCAAACTTGGTCAAACATGTCACATTTAAATGGTGGTACACTTCAAACTAGGGCTTAATGGTCTATTTACCCCTAACCATGAATATCAAAGTTGTTCATAATGATACTCTAAACATGTTTAAGCTAATTGCAAGGTCACACAATCATTTCATGCATTGGTCATACATAGGGCTATCTAGGTCAACACATGTAACATTACTTAAGTGCTTGATCATGAAAGGTGACATTCATGAAGGATGTTCCATTCGCTAACCTAAGTATTGCTAATATGTTTTTGTGACCCATATCAACTAATTACATGTATACACTCATGGTCATTTGCATATGTACAAGGAAACATGCAATAACAAGCAAATGTTGCATACATTTCAATCCAATGTTTCAATTGTAAATGCTTATTTATGAATGCTTGATGCTCATGCTCATGTTATGCAAGTCAAGTTATGCAAGGCTAACACCCGGGGTGCTACAGCCCCTCCCCTTATAAAAATCTCGTCCCAAGATTTGCAAGACCTACCATTCTTGGAAAAAGGCAGGATAAACTTCTCGTAAATAATCTTCTCTTTCCCACGTAGCATCTTGTTCGCTGTGATTGTTCCACACCACCTTATAGAACTTAATAATCTTACTCCATGTTACTCTTTCCATCTCCTCTAATACTCGAATTGGCTTTTCCTCATAGGTCAAATCCGATTGAAGCCGTATATTGGTGGGTGCAATAGCTTCTTCCGGTACACGAAGATATTTCTTCAACTGAGAAACATGGAAGACATCAAATATTGCACTCATCTCTGGTGGAAGTTGTAACTTATAAGCAACATATCTAGGTGAAAGCTTCTTTTTCATCCCAAATCTCTTCACCCCTTTCATGGGTGATACTTTCAAGTATACATAGTCACCTACTTCAAAAGTCAGTGGTCTTCTTCTATCAGCATAACTCTTTTTTCTCAATTGAGCTGCCTTCATATGCTGTTGGATAACATGTACTTGCTCTTCAGCTTCATTGATAAAGTCAATAACAAAGTATCTCCTTTCACCGGGCTGAATCCAATTCAATGGAGTTCTGCATTTTCTACCATACAAGGCTTCAAATGGAGCTATCTTGATACTTGCTTGATAACTATTGTTATAGGAGAACTCAGCTAAAGGTAACCATTTCTCCCATGAACCTTTGGAAGATATAACACAAGCTCTTAGCAAATCTTCTAAGATTTGGTTTACTCGCTCCGTCTGTCCTAAAGTTTGTGGATGGTATGCCTAACTTTAGATCAATTTAGTTCCCAAAGCCTGGTGTAAGTGCTCCCAGAAATGAGCTATGAACTATGGTCCTCGATCTGAGATTATAGTCCTGGGTACTCCATGCAGTCTCACAATTTGAGAAATGTACACCTCGGCGTACTTCCCCACATGATATGTTGTGTGAACTGGTACAAAATGTGCTGACTTGGTGAGACGATCTACAATGACCCATATTGAATCATGACCTTGTGGTGTCATTGGAAGGCCTGTGATAAAGTCCATACTGATTTCCTCCCATTTCCAACCTGGAATAGGCAATGGCTGAAGTAATCCGACAGATTTCATATGAACAGCTTTTACTCTACTGCAGTTGTCGCACCTAGTGACATAGGCTGTGATCTCTTTCTTCATCTTAGTCCACCAAAAATGGGTTTTCAAATCTTGGTACATCTTACTACTACCCGGATGGATAGACAATTTGGATGAATGAGCTTCATTTAGAATTTGATCTCTAAGTTCACGGTCCTTCGGTACCACAAGTCGGTCCTCAAACCATAGTACACCCTTTTCATCCAATCTGAAATGTTTGGTTTCTTGCTCTCGCATTTTTCTCTTGATGTGACTGATACCCACATCTGTCTGCTATAGCTCTATGATGTTGCTCTCTAGTGAACAACTGATTGTGATATTGTGCAGTACAGCAGGATATAACAAATTGAACCCATCTTCCAATAATGCTTCTATAGTGTTGCGATGAGACTTTTGACTAAGTGCATCTACTACTACATTAGCTTTTCCCAGATGGTAGTGCACTTCTAAATTGTAGTCCTTAATTAGCTCTAACCATCTTCGTTGTCTCATGTTCAGCTCTGGTTGGGTGAAGATATACTTGAGACTTTTGTGGTCAGTATATATATGACATACATTGCCCAACAAGTATTGTCTCCATATCTTTAATGCATGAACAACTACTTTAAGTTCTAAATCATGTGTAGGGTAGTTGACTTCATGCTTTCTCAATTGCCGAGAAGCATATGCAATAACTCTTCCTTCTTGCATAAGCACACACCCCAAACCTATTCCTGATGCATCACAAAATACATCAAAAGGCTTTTCAATGTCTGGTTGTGCTAGCACAGGTGCTGTAGTTAATAGAGTTCTAAGGGTGTGAAAAGCTGCTTCACATTCTGGTGTCCATTTGTATTTTTCATCTTTCTGAAGTAGTCTGGTCATGGGCTTAGCTATCTTTGAGAAATCTGGAATGAAATGATAATAATATCCTGCTAACCCTAGAAAACTTCAAACTTCATGAATCAAAGTTGGGGCTTTCCAATCCATGACCTCTTATACTTTTCATGGGTCTACAGAGATTCCATCCCTTGATAAGATATGACCTAAGAAAGGTACTTTGCTCAATCAAAATTCACACTTGCTAAACTTTGCATATAGCTTATGCTCCCTCAATCTAGATAGGACAATCCTCAGATGCTCTTCATGGTCTGACTCATTTTCTGAATAAATCAATATATCATCGATAAACACGACCACGAACTTGTCAAGCTCGGGCATGAATACCAAATTCATCAGGTACATAAAGTAGGCAGGAGCATTCGTTAGTCCGAACGACATAACCAAATACTCATATAAGCTATACCTAGTAGAGAAAGTAGTTTTAGGTATGTCCTCTGGCCTGATCTTTATCTGATGATAGCCTGATCTCAAGTCAATTTTGGAGAATACCTTTGCTTTGGCCAACTGATCAAACAAGATGTTGATGCGAGGCAACAGGTATTTGTTCTTGATGGTTACAGCATTGAGTGGTCTGTAATCTACACACATTCTTAGTGACTTGTCCTTCTTTTTCACAAACAATGCTAGACATCCCCACGGAGATGAGCTAGGTTGGATAAGACCCTTGTCCAACAGATCTTGTAATTGAACCTTAAGTTCTGCTAACTCATTGGGTGGCATTCTATAGGGCCTCCTTGATATGGGTGTCGTACTTGGCACTAACTTAATCTTAAATTCCACATCCCTATCAGGTGGTACACCCAGTACCTCCTCTAGAAATAGATCTGGAAACTCACAAACCATAGGGATATCGCAAAGGGTAGTGGTTTGGATAGCACAAGCTAAGTGTTGGAGTTCAAAGTTGTAGGAGAGTGGTACTAGAAAAGCATTTCCTCTCTTGGGTTCTCTCAACATAATAGTACAAGTGCTAGTGTCTATGAGAACACCATGATCCTTCATCCAATTCATGCCTAAGATTACACTTATCAATAACCCGGGCAATATTATCAAATCTGTGGTATACTCTCTCCCTTGTATAGAGATGAGCACATTTTTTACTATCTTATTTGTAGCAATAGTAGCCCTGCTGAACTTATATTATAACCCCCTTTGCTTACTTCAATTATTTCCTGATCATGTCTAGATGCAAATGCTTGACTCATAAATGAATGAGAAGCTCCCGAATCAAATAAAACAATAGCAGGATGCTTATTGACAAGAAACATACCAGCCGTGACAACTTCTTCGGTGGGCACTTCCTCAACAATGGCATAATGCATGTATCCTGGACATGCCCTCGTATTTGCCTGCCTCTGATTGTTCTGATTTTGGTTGTCATTCTTCTTGGGGTGGGGGCATTCCTTGGCCCAATGACCCACTTGATTACAGTTGAAACATGGCTAATTACTCCTAAACCCGGTGGAGCTATCCTGACTGTCATTTCCTTTTGGTAAGGCAATAGTGAATGCCTTACGGAATGGTTTCTATGGCCTGCTATTCTGAGCTTTAGGTGGTGGAGGCCTAAACTTGGGTGCAGGTGGATGGAATTGTGGCCCAGCTGTGATAGGCGCTCTTGACTATGAAGATCCAGAGGCACCTGCCTCAAATGCCCTCTTGCGACCCTTAGCAGCCGCATGCATGTTATTGTGGTTCTCTTGGGTCAACGCATCACTAATAAACTCGTTGTATGTGGCGCATCTAGAATTGGCCATGGTCTTCATCAGTTTGGTACCCAGACCCCGCTTGAAGCTCTCTATCTTCTTCTCCTCAGTATCCACAAAACCTAGAGCATATCTAGATAGGCTATTGAATGCGTGCATATATTTTGTGAGGGTCTTTGTCCCCTAAGTGAACCTCATAAATTCAGCCGCTTTCATGTGCATTAGGCCCAGGGGAATATGATGTCCCCTAAAAGCTAGCTTGAACTGCTCCCATGTCACTCACGCATTAGCAGGTAGAGACAACAAGAAATGTGTCCACCAGATCCCTACTGGTCCTTGCAGCTGGTGAGAAGCATACTCAGCCTTTAGATGCTCGGTGACCCTTAGCCGACGAAACTTCTGCTCAATGGTGTTGAGCCACTTGTCAGCCTGTAGTGGTTCCTCAGCCACCTTGAAGATAGGAGGCTTTGTATCCAGAAACTCCTTGAATGTACTGTGCTGATTTGGCTCAGCCCCTTATTGTTGTGGGTGGCCACGAGCGGTGTTCTGCGTAATGAGGTGAAGAGCTTCTTCCATTGTCCTTTGGCTCCCCAAGAACTAGGCAAAGAACTCCTGAGCGGACGGCGGTGGCGGTGGTGGTAAGTCATCACCATTGCCACCATGGCTGCTACTAGCTCCTACATGGGTGCACGTCATCTACGAAGTTGCAACAATAAGCGATTATTAGTTGATGCCACAAGATTGTAGATGAATCATAATCATGCCAAACTAAAATTACTGGAGACAAATCTCAAATTCACAATAAAAATAGAGGCATAACAATTCATTCTTGCAACATGACACCACCAATTTGATCGCTCATCGAACTCATAGCACGTTAATATCCAAATCATGAGCTCAGATAGATCAACTAGAATTAGTGTTTTAACCAAACATGCGATAGTCATGCAAATAACAATATTACATGATAGTTCAAATCACCAACACCAAACTCAAACTACAAGTTCATTACATAACCAACGATGATACATTAAGTACTTCTACTAAGTACTACATGATCTAATCCTCGTCATGATCACTATCGAGGTCAGAGATAGGATCATCTCCTTCCTTAGGCTCCACCTCCTCCTCTTCCTCATCCTCATATTCTTCCATATTTGGACCATCTTCTTCCCCATCAAGGATAGGGTTCAGCTGGTTGTTCAAATAGTGCACTTCATGCTGAAGGTTCATTACTTGAAGTTGAGCCTGTGCAAGCTGCTGACGTAGGCCCCTTTCAGCACAGTTCTGGGCATTACTCATGTCGCGGTGCCTATCTCGCTCTATCCTTATGTTAGCGACATGGTTTTCTGCTGCATCATGCTGATGTCTAGCTGTGGACAACTCTGCACGGGCGGTCTCCAACTACTCCCGTAGTCCTGCAAGCACTGCTTGATCATTAGTTCTTGCTTCTTGGGCTACTGCTCTCTGCTGATCCACTTGCTCCATTTGGGCATGAAGAGTGCCCAAGGCTGCATAGGCTTGGTCAGATTCCCATCGGGCTTTACTTGTGGCTTTCTTTTGCTTGCGCACACACTTCTTGAGCTTATGTTGCATGGCTTCAGCTCTCATGAGTTTGTCCATGCAAGTGGTGTATGATTCATGCCAGAAATCCCTGGTGTCCTGGCGTGCACAAAACATCTTCATCACCGCAAACATTGCACTCATGGAGGGACTAGAGCTATTTGCTCGTTCATCCCAATCTCTGATCAAAGCATTTGGATTATGTTGTTCCCAATTGGTGGTGGAGGGATCCACCCAAGGAAACATACTCATTGCACTGCTGGTAAGTGCATCTCCATGTTGTTGGTAGATTTGCCTCAAAACCTCAAAGGCCACAACTTGGGTAGCCTCCCAAGGAGTCTTCCCTTCCGATTCTGCCTTCCACTCCTGCCAGAAGGGCGGTTGTGTGTGGGCTGGTATAGTTAGCTGCACCTTGTACCATGGCTGTCCCTCCAAGTACTCTTCAATCCAATGATAAAGGGGCGGTTCATGGTACCCCACAAAGTGCAGAACTCTCCACAATAGGGTAGGTGTTCCGAAAACCATCAGGAATTTCTCACATCCAACTGGTGCTGCCATCTGTACCATTAACATGTACAACTTTGTGAGACAAGGCCAAAATGGATAAGAGTTACATAACCAAGTAAGAAATTTATAAGGAGAGGAACAATGTAATTATTTGAATGATAATTAACATGATGTATGCTCGTTCCGTACGTCCTCCCAAACTTATGAAGAATTGTTTCTAATGGTAGACACAGTGGCATATATATGTTCTCTCATATATAGCGTAACTAGTCGAGCTACACATTTCATTGTTAGTGTACCTGTATAAGAATTTCATTTCAGCCCAAACCCATAATTAATATGGCATAAGATATTGCGAATGCATATATGTTAACAAGTGTGGTATGATGATACATGAAGAATGCATTCTTGCAAATATTCTTAACATCATGGTGCTGAAGTAATAACAAGTGCATCATGTTCTACTGAGTAGGTGCATATCTCTTCTTGATTATTTAATTAACTACTTCAACCTTTCGGTTACTACACCCAAAATAGTAGCTACTTATTTTTCTCATAACCGGAGTTCTACTTATCCAAATGTTGTGATCCTAGACTTTCTGGAAATCTTATAAAATTGTCTACAACTCTTATTTAATCATCAAAAGCTAGTTCAAATTTATCTTAACCAAAACAGACAATCAATCCAGTGCTGTCCAGAAATTCCAGAGAGCAAGCAATTCGGAAATACAAACTTTAAATAGCTGTAACTCCTAAACCGTTTGACCTATGGTCCTGAAATTTTAACACAAGACATATGATGAAGTTATCTACAACTTTGTTATTAACCATTTTTACAGCAAACATCATTTTTACTATGCAACTTATCAAACTATAGAATCTGTCTGAAAACCTGCTCAATTTGAATTATAAAGCAACAATACTTCTACTTCATATAAGTATTCAAATTTTTACAACACAAAGCCTACCAACAGTTCAAGCATATGAAAAATATTCAAGAAAATATAATGGTAAAGCCAAAACTATTTATTTAAATGCCTTTATTATTTTACTTAGATACATAGGTTAAATAATAAACATATACCAAATGTGCATCATAAATTCTTAAAAATTTACAGTGCCTTACTAATGCTACCAAAAGACTACTGTAAAAGTTTCATGCCATTTATACAGTAAAACATTCTATACAAAAAAGACAAGGCACAAAGGCTTAGAATAGCATAAATAGAAAATCTTAGTGAAAAGTGTCAAGCAACAAATTTTATATTTTTCTTAGCATCCTTTTGGAACTAGGATGACCTCCAACAAATTTCATGAATATTGGATTCATAAATAATTTATAAAAATTCATACAAGGATTACCTATTTATAAAATAAAAATCTATAACTACAAATCTATACATGCACTGGTCCTCAAATTTTTACCAGAGATCATACATATCAAGAATAGCTTACCACAAAAATTCCATAATTTTTGGAGCACAGGAACTCTAGATATAAAATAAACAAGTTTGCATGTAGTCAAAAACACATTTCAAATTTCCATTTAAATCTTCCAAAATTTCTACTATAAGTGTTAAGACTATATTTTTCCTAAATACTACACTTCCTAAGGAACACTACCAAATTTATTTCACAATTTTTGAAGCTACAAAACTGGAGATATCAATATTACAAAACAGTGTGAAATCTGGAATCAAAATGAACTATCTTAATCCCTACTATCGCTGACCGGTGGGACCCACGAGTCAGACGACCCTACTGTTGCTGGGGTGGCGGTGGAGTGCTGCAGTGACGGAGGAGCGACGAGGCAAGCTGGTGACCGGCAATGGCGATGGCGGACTCTCGGTGCTGTGGCGGTTGCGGCGGTTGCGCGTAAAGGCGAAGGAGGGAACCAGAAATTAGAAATGAGGGCGTTGGGCTGGAGCGGGTGATGCTGGGGGTGTTAAAGCTGACTCAGGCCTGGCTCTTTCGCATGGGGCAGGACACCAGCGACGCACGGCCGCTGCTGGCCTCCACACGGCGTGCGAGTCCTGGCGGCGGTCGGCCACTGAATCAACCGATTCAATTCGTCAGTCACCCGATGGCAAGGCCTGACAGTGGGTTTTGACAGCAAATTAACTGAAAATCCGTGGATCCTTTGTGCAAACATCCTAAACCGAATTGGTAGACCTATGTACCAGCTTCAATTCGTATTCAAGGATCTCATGCCAATTCCCAACCAAAACCAAATTATATCATCCCAAAGTTGGGCTGTCAGTGCTGTCAGTGGAGAAGACTTAGCAAAATTTGCTAAGTATTGAATCTAGTGATTTGTTGATTTTTGTGAGCCAAATTCAAGCATGTTAGGAGCTAAACCAGTCAATGACCCAAAAATAAAAGTTGTTCCTCTTGCCAAATACTACAACTTTGCTTTAGTGACCACCTCCATGCAAGGTCTCTAGCACATAGTTCAAACTTGGTCAAATATGTCACATTTAAATGGTGGTACACTTCAAACTAGGGCTTAATGATCTATTTACCCCTAACCATGAATATCAAAGTTGTTCATAATGATACTCTAAACATGTTTAAGCTAATTGCAAGGTCACACAATCATTTCATGCATTGGTCATACATAGGGCTATCTAGGTCAACACATGTAACATTACTTAAGTGCTTGATCATGAAAGGTGACATTCATGAACGATGTTCCATTCGCTAACCTAAGTATTGCTAATATGTTTTTGTGACCCATATCAACTAATTACATGTATACACTCATGGTCATTTGCATATGTACAAGGAAACATGCAATAACAAGCAAATGTTGCATACGTTTCAATCCAATGTTTCAATTGTAAATGCTTATTTATGAATGCTTGATGCTCATGCTCATGTTATGCAAGTCAAGTTATGCAAGGCTAACACTTGGGGTGCTACAGGAATGAATGCAAGAGTATGTCGCCACATGCCCACACCATGGTGTGGAAGACTGGCTTTTGATCTAGAACTTCTACCATGGCTTAGTTCCATTGGATAGGAGCCATTTAGATAGTGCCATTGGAGGAGCATTCTTTTCGCTTAATGTCATAGATGCCAAGGCATTGATCGAGAAGATGGTTTCCAACCAAGGACAGAGCGATGAATGACTATAGCCCCACAAAAGAGGTATGCATTCTCTTAAAGAAGCTGACATGCTTGTAGCTAAGGTGGATCTGCTTGCAAAAAGAATTGAAAATTATGAGAAAATGAGTACCCAAGAAACTGTACAAGCCATGGACACCCACATGACTTGTGAAGTTTGTGGAGAGACCAGACATTTAGGCAATTTCTGCCCCAAGACCCATGTAGACCACAACTTTGTCAATAATGACAACGGTTTTTGTCCTCAAAATCAAGGATGGAATCAGCGCTCCAACTACCAAGGAGGTAATAATTACAATAATTATTCACTATGTCTGAGTAATCAAGGTAATGGAAATTCTTTCCTTAAGGATCTTGTCTATAGTCAAGGTAGAATGCCTGATAGTATAAATAAGAAACTCCATGCCAATGACAAGATGTTGGAAAATATAAATGCTAAATTGGATTATTTTCCATCCGCTATAAAGAATCAACTTAGCTTTAATAAGATGCTAGAAACCCAATTAGCACAATTAGCAGCTGCTATCCCATCTTTTGAGAAAGGAAGAATTCCTGGCAAGCCTGAAAAATTTGTGGAGACCGCCAACTGTTGACGGTTGTTAATGTCAATCACAAACCATCAATATAACCTGCATCTATGCTAAATTCCATCACCAAACATAGGTTTAGGGGTTTAAACTAATAAATTCCATGAATTTTGGTGAATCTGTGTTTGTAGGAGGATTTAATCAAAAAACCATCAAGGTGGACCTATTCATCAAAGTAAATCACGTTTATTCGCGACGGTGCTGACTTGGGAAGATTCTAGAAGACACCAAAAGACTTTCCACCAAAGATGGGGCCCACCTATCACTAAGATAGGTCGGTCAGCCCCACCACTAGGCCAGTCGGCCTATGGGGCCCACATGTCGGTCTCTCCTTTCTACATCAGTTTCCCACTGCCTCCTAGATCACATCTACACCGTTCTTTTAAGTCGGTTTAATCCAAGGGTCCAGAATTGACGCTATCCTGAAACCCTAATTCATATCCTCCTTATCAGGATTAGAGCTAGCTCTAGCTCTCAAGATTGAGAAGTAGAATAGCTCTAGTTGAGAGTTAGGGAGAGTTGAGCCAAGCTCTGGTTCTAGAGAAATCTTTGGAGGTTGGTTATATCTTTGTATATCACCTTTACAAGACTTATGCTTTAATATAGTTATCTTCTCTATCTACTTTTATGTCTTTCATGTGTACGGTTAGTAGAGTTATCATACCTTAGCATGGGATCTCCGCTCGCATCAAGTGCTTTAGTTATCATATGTGACTAGAGTAGTAATTCATAGTATAGACATGGTGTCTAGTAATGGAGATGGGGATCCCGATCTTCCGTCAGATGGTGGTAACTATCGTTGTGGCGGAGAGTGACACACCGATCCGACTTTAGATCGAAAGATCAACCCTGCAATCTTAGCACCACAACTCCTATGGTTATCAACCAAGTCATGGACTAGGTTGACCTCACCAAGAAGGCTAATCCCTGCATGCACAACGAAGAACACAAGCAAGAACAAAAAAGAACGCAACCAAATTGCAGATGAATGATTATCTCTCGAAGTTGGGGTCTCACAAACCGATGAACGGCGAAACTATTCTTCATAGATTAATCTAAGCAAAACCCGAACCCTAATGGAGGGGCGGTGGCTGTTTATGAAGACTCTAGGGTCGTGCAAGACCCCTGGATGTGCCCCTAATGCGCCCAAACTCGATACATGGTCCAACGGACCAAACGACAGTGTCGCAGCACCCTGGCAGATTCTGGACGCTAACTTGTTTCGACGATTCCTATTGATTCCGAACAGATTTTGACGTGAAACCACTTGGATTGGCTTCCTTATCAAATTAGCTTTCTATCCATATATGGATCATCGAAAATGGAGTCCGTATGCGTCTAGGGTGATCAGTTTAAGGCAGACTGGTCCTAGAGGCCGAGGCAGACTCAAATTCTTGTTGGACTGGGCCTCCGACTTGTGTTGGACGTCCTTGATGGTCATCATCACCTCCACCACTTCCTCTAAGTCCTTCATGACCCTCTCCAATGTTCCTAAGCAAGATAACATCATTAGGTAGTAGTCTATTCTCAAAAGTATGAAAAGTATCGCTTAAGAACGAGCTCACCTCTAAATTGAGTTGTCGCTTTCGAGCCCGGGTCATTGGACCTTGCATGACGGTTGGAGGATCAGCGGGTACCTCTGAAGAAGTGATGTCCTCATCATCTAGACTATAGGTTACCTGAGATTGCGCTCAATCCTATGGTTAGTGGTGGTTGCCCTAGGGGTGACAGCTCTATCAGGTCGTTGTAATCCACCACGTTAGGACTGGTGTTCATAGAGCTTTAGGCAGCCTTCCTCCAACTTTGCTTTCTCACCCCCTTGAGAGTTGGAAAGGTACTATTGCTCCAAAGTGTTATTGTGTGTGATCGCTATATCTACCCATGAATTAGTTATACCCTATAGAACCAAAGTAATAGAGAAGTATTTAGGAACCTTGAACTCACCTGTTGTCCTCTCAACTTAGCTAAACTACTCATTTATTATGGAATTTGCTTATGTGTATTTTATTATTCATAACTCCTATCATTATCAACATTTACCCCCACATTAGTATAGTCGGTATACTAGTTAGTAGATACATGATGGTAAATTATCAACTTCTTTAACCATTGTTTCCCTATGGATAAATATGATACCTTGGAATATTCCTAGGTGAAAGCTACAACGGTATCCATACGCTTGTGGATTTTTTTGTGTGCGTCTAAGAAATACCAACAAGTTTTCTAGCGTCGTTGCCAGGGAAACAATTGGAGTAAAGATTTTGACACTAGCTTGATATCTACTAATCTAGTTATCACTAGCTTTAGTAGGATTACCCTTGTGTCTGTTGAATTGTGAAAAAGGTAGGACAACAGAAGTCGTTTTGACCTTCTAGCAAGCTTCCACAAGAAAAGAAGAAGCATTGAAGAACCTAGGGTACCTGAACACTCATGATCCATCAACACTAGAACCCTGCCATCTCATAGGTATTGTATAGATATATATATTTCTAAACCATGTGTATATAGGAGAAGAAGGTCAACGTCACAAGAATCCAAATCACATCTCTAGTGACAGAAACTAATGTTGCACTACTCACAAATTCCATTTTGTGAGTCATGGCGAGTTTGATCAAGAAAGGTGAGATAGTCTTGCTCATGGACTTTAAATTTGATGAGTAGTTATCTTTTAACTTTTTGCATTCCACTGCATGTTTACTTCACATAATCCATGCATCCATCTCGTTTAGTTTAAATTTTCTCATATCAAATCCATAGCATGTTTAGTTCCGTTCACATATCCATCCCACTTGCATTTAAAAAAAATCTCACCATGATCATGCTCTTTCATCTCTAAATTGAATACATTTCTATAGTGCTTTCATGCTACCTTTGTTTGCCATAGTATGATTTAGTTTGGAAGTACTCACCATACTTCTAAAGGCTTTTCAATTAAGCATGTTGCTTAGGTTAAAATGCCTTCCTTAATCAAAACTAGACATGGAGTTTAGTTTGGTTATTGAACTAAAAATTGCTTGTGTAGACACTGGCTATTTTGTTAGACTAACCTCTACAGGAAAATCTCAATATCCAATCTGGGTAAGTCAAGAGATAAATTCACACCAAAGATGGAACAAAGCATATGATGAATTTAAATAACTTTGCACAAAAAAGACACAGTTCATTCATCATGAATGGAAGAATTGTGAGTATCAAGGTTTATTCACTTATCTTTTGTTGCAAGTTATCTTTGCCTTGAACCATGATAGAATGTAGTAAACACATAAAAATTGCTATAAGACATGATAAACAAATCTATGCTAAACTATCCTAAAACCATCCTTTCATTAGCATAGAGAAAAATCATAAAAAATATGTACAACAACCCATGCTTCAAATTTGTTATATTCCCTCGGGTATGTGTCCATTAACATTTTGTAGGAAAGAAGCAATGTCTGTTCATGGTTTGGTATGAACCTGCAAATCCAAAAATCACCACTATAGCTATGGAAGTCGACAGACAAATCAACGGGTCATGAGCAACATCGAAGACATCTTAGCATTAAATCTTCCCAAGACAAGCTAAGATGAGAGGAAAGGATGCAACCCACCTTTTATTAGACAGAATATGCCTGCTTCATCATCTTCGAAAAGACCAACTCACACGTTGATAGCAAGGACTAGGATGACAAAAGCCACAACATCATGGTGCATCCTTGGATCAATAGACGTTAGAAATCAATAGAGGTCTATCGATGGTGTCTTGTAAGGCTACGATCACAGTCACGAGACAACATCCCAAAGTTGTTGAAGATGAAGCTTCTATACAAGTACCAATGAGGTTCTTTCCTTGACAATCAAGATGGCTGGTGTATCGCTTATAAATGAAGAAGAACAACTCTCTGCCATGCCATTAGACAATCAAGGAGAAACTTGAGTTTGCATCTCTAATGAACCCCAACTCGTCAACCAAGAATCAACAGAAATTCAGAAAGGTTGATGGAAGAAGAGCATTCAATTGTATGTATCCTCATCTCCATGATTGGATAGTGCAAAGAAAAGCTAAAAGCAAGGGAGAGGTCTAGCTCAATGGACCTAAAACCATGAGTTCTCACCAATAGTGTCGAGTGATGTAAAGGTCCAAGTGTGGGGGAGGAAGGCCAACTTTTCTATAGTTCATACAACTCTACTCTTCTTCCTCCTAGGCTCACATCGCTTTGACATGATGGTTTGCAATCCCTCTGCTCAATATTGCTTTGTTTCTACAAGTTTGAATATGTTTACAAATTTCATGCATGAAAATCAAACTTAAGATGTAAAGTAAAATCAATCCTTGTGAGAAGAAGTTTTTGCAATAATTGAGGCAAATTATTTAAAACATGGGATAAAAGTTCTATGCTAATTAACATGTTAAACCAACTCTATTATAGCATAGAGGATGACCTTCATCTCTGTGATAACACTACCCTTGCTTCGAATCATTTTTATATACTCCTTTAGGTATGTGTTGTCAACTAATTTTTGTAGGAATGAGAGGAGCAAAAGGTCCAAACAAAGTGTTGAGATCCACAAAAGAAAGGACATAAGGATGACATGATAAAAGAATGAGAAAGAAGGAGTGCGATATAGGAGACAAGATGCTCATCAACAGCTCAAGCAAGGAAAGCTTCAAGCAGGAAGAAAGATCACCACACAAGTCATCTACCTTTCATCACATGGTGCCATCATGCTTCAATGACGAAGGTAACATCTTAAGACAAGTGGCATTATTTAAAAAAAGCTTTCTTTTGATCTTGGTATTCACATAAATGAAAAAAACAAACATGTTTGAATTAGAACTTTGCTTGATCCAACTTGATTAACTCAACATGTCTTGTTCCTTAAGCTTGTTATAGCACCACTTTCTTGATCTCATAGTCTTAACCAAATGAGCTAAAATTTTGCCTGTCTTATCTTTAGAAGATGATAGTCATAATCATGTAAGGTTTGATACATTATAGACAGTCATTCCATAGGTTAAGCAACTTCACTCTTTTTGATAAATGTATTCAAATGCCACATTCATCCTTATCCTTCTAATCTTATCACCCATATTGTAAGAATGAATGTACATAACATCAACTGTAACATGATTCGATGTGCCTAAGGCTAGAGAAATAAATAAATAAAGATTTGGTTCTATTGGTGTTTTCCCACCAACAGAGCCCATGCACTTGATCGCTACCCTATCTTTATGAGTAGAACACACTTCGAGCAAAGTGTGGGGGAGTTGATCCCCCAAATTTTATAAGTGAAAGTTCTAAACTGGCAATAATGATGCACACAATATATTGCCATTTTCTACTACTGATGGTTGACTTCGAAACACTAAACAAGAAGGAAGAACCTGTCAAATCAAAATCAAATACGGGTTTGGTAGAAGAAGGTGGCACCACCACTGGATGCGTCATTCTTGGAGGAACCACCACAAGAATCCTCATCTTCAAGAGTGAACCGAGGTACTCAATCAATAAACTTTCATAACTATCAGGGGCAACATTATGAAGCAACCTCAAGTGGGGATCAGAAAGGATGCATGTCTTTCTCTGGCTGAAGGTAAGCATGGTACACAAGATGGCCAACTTCCAGCAAAAACAGCAATAGCAAAAATCAAAATTGGGAGGCCCTGTTCTAGCATCTCCATATCTAGCCACCTCGTTGAACAACCACAACAACAACCAGCTTGGGGGAGAAGGCATCCCCCGTGTATCTAGATAAGTATTTCTTTTCCTTTTATTATTCTTAGTTTACTTTATATATATATATATTAGAAAAAATGAATAACTAAATTGAAATAAAAAAGTTATCTTTATAGAAATATATATAGTTATAATGTGTGAACTAAAAATAAAAATAAAATAAAGAGGGTGTGTCTAGTTTGCTTTAATTTCTCTTAAGAGCTAAATAAAATAAAAAGGTCTCCGAAGATAATCTCTTAAAATAGAAATGATGAATAGTTACTCTGTTATAATTCCTTTCAAGTACCTAGTTTTTAGCCTTGAATTCTCCCGAGTTTTGGATAAAATTGTTTTGATATAAGGATTTACTCTGAATTTGAAACTCGTGGGTAGCATATGCTTGATCTAAGTCTAGGTAATTAACGGATATGATATGAGAAGATCTGAGCTGCTATTTATCTTGTTCCAAGTGACACTAAAGTTCTAGAGATTTATCTTTTGAAAAAACATAAAAATACTACATGATGAGTTCCTGTATGATAGAGCTTGAATTCCTACCAGAGCCAAACATGTTATTTAGGCTAGGAAAACTTCTTCACTTATATGCTGCTTGTATTGAATTGAGTTTTGTTAAGCTTTATTGATCCTTATGAGAGATTTGTCATGCTCTTAAAATCAAGATCTCGTACACACCACCCAAATATGCACTACTCCTACACTAAGGGTAGGCGCAAAAACATGTTTTCCATTTAGATCCACCCAAAAATGTTTTACTCCTACACTAGAGTGAACACAAAAGCATACTTGTTAGGTTTTCCATCCACTAAATAAATGATCCACGTTCTTGTTACTATCTCTAAGTCTTGTTGCAGAAAAGAGGCATGGGGCTATGCAAAAGTTATTCATGGAAAAAAGAAGAAAAGAAGAAAAAAAGAGTGGAAAAAATGGACAAGTGTCCGAGATATAAAAAACAATGGGTACTTAGATGCCCGCCTGAAAAAAGGAAGAAAGAAAAGAATAAAGATAGCCCATGTTCTCTCACAAAAATGCTTTCAAGTTTCAAAAGAGAGATATGTTTTCAAGGAGCAAAGTAGAATTAGGTTAGCCACCATATATATATATCCACCACATATATGCACACACATGCACATCTTGATTTGATTGTACGACTTAACTCTCTTTAGGATCCGTTGCTTGACTTTACAATATATGCACTGCAAGTATGCTCTAGCTTTCTCCCTACCTATGAACTCCACATAAGCTTTGGTGGTAGGAAGAGATAAGGCACAACATCATTTTAGCCTTGGTGAGGATCCACAAATACCACATATAAAGTTTTATTTTGAAAACTTACAAAAACTCCAAAATGGTGGTGGAACAAAGAACTTGAGACATAGTGCTTGACTTGATCGTTCTGTCTTTCAATTGCTCAAGACCCAAGTGAAGGATAAGAATCCCCATGGTTGAAGGTAATATGGGTAGGTTTGAAAGTCAGATCAGTTTATTCTAAATCGGAGGAGAATTTTTTATTGGACGCATGTGTACTTTTGAGGAGTGAAAACATTGTAGCAACTCCTGATCCATTGTTCAAGTTTAACTTTGCTTAGGGACTAGCAAAGGGTAAGTGTGGGGGAGCTTGTTGACGGTTGTTAATGTCAATCACAAACCATCAATATAACCTTCATCTATGCTAAATTCCATCACCAAACATAGGTTTAGGGGTTTAAACTAATAAATTCTATGAGTTTTGGTGAATCTGTATTTGCAAGAGGATTTAATCAAAAAACCATCAAGGTGGACCTATTCATCAAAGTAAATCAAGTTTATCCGTGACGGTGCTGACTTGGGAAGATTCTAGAAGACACTAGAAGACTCTCCACCAAAGATGGGGCCCACCTATCACTGAGATAGGTCGGTCAGCCCCACCACTAGGCTAGCCAGCCTATGGGGCCCATGTGTCGATCTCTCCTTTCTACATCAGTTTCCCATTGCCTCCTAGATCACATCTACATTATTCTTTTAAGTCGGTTTAATCCAAGGGTCCAGAATTGACGCTATCCCCTATATATACAGCCATATACCCCCTCTAGGAGAGCCATCCTGAAACCCTAATTCATATCCTCCTTATCAAGATCAAAGCTAGCTCTCAAGATATAGAAGTAGAATAGCTCTAGTTGAGAGTTAGGGAGAGTTGAGCCAGGCTCAGGTTCTGGAGAAATCTTCAGAGGTTGGTTATATCTTTGTATATCACCCTTGCAAGACTTATGCTTTAATATAGTTATCTTCTCCATCTACTTTTATGGCTTTCATGTGTATGGTTAGTATAGTTATCATACCTTAGCATGGGATCTCCGCTCACATCGAGTGCTTTAGTTATCATATGTGACTAGAGTAGTAATCCATAGTATAGACATGGTGTCTAGACTATAGGTTACCTGAGATTGCGCACAATCCTATGGTTAGTGGTGGTAGCCCCAGGGGTGATAGCTCTATCAGGCCATTGTAATCCACCACATTAGGACTAGTGTTCGTAGAGCTTTAGGCAACCTTCCTCCAACTACACTTTCTCACCCCCCTCGAGAGTTTAAAAGGTATTGTTGCTCCAAAGTGTTATTGTGTGTGTTCGCTATATCTACCCATGAATTAGTTATACCCTATAGAACCAAAGTAAGAGAGAAGTATTTAGGAACCTTGAACTCACTCATTGTCCTCTCAACTTAGCTAGACTACTCATTTATTATGGAATTCGCTTATGTGTGTGTTATTATTCATAACTCCTATCATTATCAACATTTACCACCACATTAGTATAGTCGGTATACTAGTTAGTAGATACATGATGGTGAATTATCAACTTCTTTAACCATTGTTTCCCTATGGATAAATATGATACCTTGGAATATTCCGAGGTGAAAGCTACAGCAGTATCCATGCGCTTACAGATTTATCTATGTGCATCTAAAAAATACCAACACCAACCTTGTCACATCAAGGTATGATTTTGCTTTAGATGGTTGGGGTGTTTCTATTAAGAAAGGCAATCCTGGAAGTCCTGTTATTACTTGCTCTATTGGTCCTCATACTTTTGAAAATGCAATTTGTGATCTTGGACCTAGTATGAACATAATGTCTAAGGAAACTTATGAAATTTTGTTTTACACTTAATTAGCTCCAACCTCTGTCTATTTGCAACTAGCTGATCAGTTAGTATGCCATGTGGAAGGAATAACCACTGACCTTTTGGTAGGAATTAGAGGTGCTTATGTCCTAGCTGATTTTGTGATATTAGACATGCTAAATGATAGGGATGCACCCCTCATCCTTCGCCATCCTTTCCTTAATACTGCTAATGCTTGTATATATGTGGGATGTGGACGAATTCAATTCCATTTAGATGGAAAGAAAGAAACATTTGCTTTTGCCTCTAGAAAACCTATCTTTTATGATAAACAGGAATGGAAGAAGCAACCAAAGAAGAGAAGAACTAGACAACCAAAGCCAATTGAGGAGAAGGAAGAGCCTGGCAAGAATAAGCCAAAGCTAAGAGGGACATGGCGCAAGAAGAAGGAAGCATCATCTACATCATTGTCACCTGATCCTGTGAACATCTCTGAAGAGAGTAAGGAGGAAGAATTCTTGTACAAGGAAGAAGAACCCCTGCGCAAGGAAGAACAACCATGAGCCAGTACTAGAAGGTATGCTTTTACTGCCTTTTCATTGCATTTAGTATAGGTTGCATTTGCATATTTCCCTTTTTCAACTTTGCATTACATGTTAGGTTATTAGTTGCATTGCATGTTTACATTTTCAATAAAGGTACTTATGAAGTACTGACATTTAGAATAAATTCATAATATAAAAAAAACCAATAAAATAAATTTCATAATAAATAGGTTTAGAAGTAAATTATTGTAGTTGTAGTAATAAATAGAGAAAGATTCAAGAAGAGACACCTGAGAAGAAGATTCTAACCTCCGCAAAAGGCAAGCTTGGGGGAGAACCTCTCCTACTCAAGTATGAAGTTATTCACACCTTCTCTTTTATCTACATTAATTCTTTGTATTGAAAAAGAAAAAAATGCATGATATATATAATAACAATAGTAGCATAACAATGACAATAGAATATGAACACAACTATGCTATTATGACCATTGTAGAGGAGAATCATTAAAGCTGCCTTAAACACTCTTCTCTAAAAATTGATGTTCAAATACCTTTTGAAAATGATGAATAATTGCTCCGTGATACTTTGCAAAAGCTTGTTATACAACCCTTTACTTCTCAAGTTTTGAGCATGCAAAATTAGAGTTCATCTTATGTTGACTGCTTTTGTGGGTTGTAGATGCTAGAACCAAGTATAGGCTTTTGTGAGATATGTGTGTCAAAGATTAGAGTAAATATATTAACTTGTCTGAGGAATAGTTGAGACAACCTAGAGTTTTGTTCTTACAAAAAGATAAAAAACCCTTGCTAGAAGTTCCTCAATGGTGAAAAAAATCCTACCAGAGCCAAATATATGCTTTCTAATATGATAAGCCTACACAAAAAGATGCTTGTTTGTTTTGAGATTTGTCAAGCCTTGTTGATCTTAGTAGAGAAGCTTGTTATACCTTTTGATCAAGATCACATACACTCTAAATATATATGCTGCTTCTACACTAGAAGTATGCAACCACCATTCCATATTTATGCACACATTGCTCCATAAGAGACATATGTTGAAACCCCCTCAAGCTATCTATCATTATAAAGAGAGGCATGGGCTACCAAAAAGAAAAAAAATAAAAGAGAGAGAGAGAGAGAAGAGCAAAAAGCTCTATAGTTCAAAAAGAGAGAGAAAGGTAGCCATGCTCTCTCAAAGGAAGCTAGAGGAAGGGAGGTTCTCAAAAGGAGTACCACTTCCACCAAATATCACACACTTGCACATCTTGATCATTTTGTATGACTTATTGCTCCTTGTGATCCAAGTGTTTGACTTAGCAATAAATTCAATTCAAGTGAGCCTTGCATTTTACCCCCTACCTATGAACTCCACATAAGCCTTAGAGTAGGAGAAAGGCTAAGATCTTTTGGCCTTGGGAGGATTCAAACACCATTGATCGATTGAGTGTACCATTTGAGGAACTTAGGCAAGTTATTCTTTGAAACATCTTGAAAACCTCCAAGAAGTCTTGGCTAAACCAAACAAGGGAAGATAGTTTCTATCTATGCTATTCTCTCTTGCAACTTCTTATATCAAGGTGAAAGCTATAAGCCCCATATTGTAGCAGAACCGACCAATTTATAAGAGCACAAGTACAATGGTAATCACCGGAGCGATAGCACTGTCATACTTGAGCCCATATAAACCCGGTAGTCCATTGAGTATCATGAAGGATCTTGAATAATCACCAACATACAACCAAGATCATACATGATTCAACATACACATCACATGTTACATAAAGTTCGCAAATAGTTCATCATACATCGGAGTTCAAATATAAATATTACTACACTAAGTTCAAATGCAGTAGCGGAAGCAATATAGTTTTGAAACCATTCTCACACACATGGTTCAAATACATGCTAGTTCATGATCAAGTCCAACAAAAGCATACTAGGTAAGACAACATAGATGGGTCATGCCCCCGGCCTCACTCCTCGTCCACAGCTGGAGAGAAGCAGTTCTTGCAGTACCCATGATACACCGTACCGTCTGCAACAAGTGGGAAATAAACAGTGAGTACGACAAGGTACTCCACTAGACTTACCCGTCATAAACCAAAAATAAAGTGACACCAAGGATCATGCAAGGCTTTATAAGTGGAGCTAGCTTGACAACATTTTGCATAAAAAGCCACTAGTTGAGCTACACATTTTATAATTCGGTCTTCAAGTTAATTATCGCTATTCAACTCTAGATTAGCAACTAACATGTGCCAAACATGTGTTGTACAATTATGTAGCATAACAATAGTAACCATAGCCACTTATTATATCATCATTAGAACCATTTAACTTTCATGTTCTTACTACGATAGAAGGAAGCTCAGCCAAGTTTCTCACTATCCGGGAGAGACGGCGATTCGAATTGATTGCAACTAGCTAGGCAGAAATCCTAACACAAACCTAGACATATCTATGCCAAGGTAGTCTTAGGTCACCTTTGGTACAACTTAGGACGTATGTCGTGGGTTCGATCAGCGTTGCACACTCAGAGACTGACCAGCTGCTAGGACGGTCAGGCCTAGCCTGCCCTTGGACTCACATCTGGCTCTCCACACATCCTTACTACCTCCAGTGTGTGCACTTGTATAGAACGAGGCCTAGCCTGAGTTGAGCTACTCGACTTCACGGTCGGAACGAGTTATCCGGCTATCTAAGTGAGAGGTTGTGTTCAAAATGACCGAGGACCAACAACGATGCGGTCCTTAAGCGGCACAGACAGAATCACATGAGTCAACCCATGACATAGACTCCGTCTAGCATCCAATTATATTATCCCATGGTTCTTTTCCATGATAGCATATATAGCCAACCATGACTAGGTATTCACCTATAGCTCGCAGGTGACAGAAAATCACCCAACTTCTATCGGTCTAAGCATGGCTAAGAATTTATTCGATCCTAGACCAACATAGGGTTTAAGGTATATTTCTGGTCAAGGAAATAATATGCATCAAGTGTTTCTAATCAACTCTTATAACCTAATGCATCAAACATAAAGAACTCAAGTTGATATTTATAAATCATGGAAGGCTTAGAATGCTCCGGGGCTTGCCTTTCAAGTAAGCTGAGGGCTTATGATCCACACACTCAGGTAGTTCTTCCTGGACATGTTCTTCGCCTTCTAGAGCCTCCTGTTCTTGGGTCTCCTACTAGTCCTCCTCTCCCATGGCCTTGAACTCCAGAAGTGTTATCCCCTCCGGTGATCCTATATGCATGAAGATATAGATAAATACAGAGAATGCACAAGGGATGAAGTGCAAGTATGGTACGACAAAATGCATATACATACACATCCTTAGCAACAAGATAACAAGATGATGATAGGATTACTTTGCTTTATTGAGTAGGTGCATATCTCCTCTCTAGTAGATTATTTTTTGTTTACTGAGTAGGTGCATACCTCTTCTCTAGCAAAGCAAACATACACTCACCATGTTCTAGCAACCTAAGATAAAGTTATTCATCATCAGTAAGAGGCCTAAAACCTGTAGATAACAACTTATCTTAATTAATCTAATCATCTAATTAACAAGCATCAAGTTCATCCAAAGCAACCAAGTCATAGAACAAGATAAAAGTGAATTATGGGGCAATAAATAACTAGCTGCATATAAACACTCAATTCAGGGCACAACCAAATGTGCCAATAGGTTATACCCATCACCAACATGTTAAAAAGTGTAATGGTTGGACCCAAATCAATTTTATATAGGCCTTTATTAATTTATCAATTAATTGAGATGCAAATTGGAACTGCTACGTCCAGTGCTCAATAAATTCTGGAAAAATTACAGCAGGCTACACATACTCCCAGGAATCTACTGTTAAAATTTCATGTTGTTTGGAGTAGCGTAGCAACCTCTACAAAAATGACAAGTTACTAGGTTTACTACCACTTAAATATGTTTAGCATAGTTAAAAGTGTCAAGCAACAGATTTACTATTTTTCCTACATTCCTCATAATACCATAATACTGTAGAAATTATTTCATGCCCATATGTTACATAAATCTACCATAATTAATTTCGCAAGAAACCAGCATTTAATTAAGCCCAAAGTAAGAAGTCACATCCCAAGCATGCTAACTCTAGGTTTACTATTTTTCCTAGCTACAGTATGTCAAAACAAGACTAACTAAATTAGAATCACATTTTTAGCATCTCTCAAACTCAAGTTATGGACTTTTTCAAGATTAATAGGGAATAGACAAGAAAATTTAAACAAGGTATAAAACTGTTGCACATCCTAAGTTTCATATTTTTAACAGATAGTACTCATCAAGATAAATCTAACAAAATTTGGTTCACTCAACTTGGAGACTCCTAGAATTAGTTATGATTTTTACAAGTTTATAGCAATTTTTAGAAAACAATTAAAGAAAAACATCAAAATCCCTGGAATTCGCTACGCGTACCCGAGCTCAGCGCACCCCACGGTCACTGATGCCTGGGCCCCGTGGTCAACTGGTCCCATCTATCATCTACCCAGAAGCAGGGGTGCGGTTTTGACCGGCGAGAGCTCGTCGACGGCGAGGTCTCCGGCGACACGGCCACCACTATTCATTTCCCCTCGTCATTCCGTACCCAACAAGCTATGAGGTCGAAGCTCTACCGGTGGCTAGGTATGGCGGCGGCGCTAATGGCGGCTCGGCGATGGCACACGGTGGCGCTCCGGCCATCTCTGGCCACAACAAGCTTGGGCGAGCCCTGCTACAACCTCAGGGTCACCTAGCGGAGATCTAGGGTAAGGGTTTGGGCCCTAGGAGGTGCTGGTGAAGCGCGGCCACGTGCACGGCGACGCGAGCGTGATGGTGGCACTGCAGCATTCCAACGAGCCCGTTGACGGCATTGGGCATCCGTCAACCCTAGAAGCTTCACCTGCCCTAGGCGATGCTCTAGCACCTAAAAGCAAGAAAGGAAGAAGACGAGGCGAGCACAGCCACGATGGCGTGCATGGCGGCGGTGTGGTCGGCTCACGATGGTGGACGTGCGTTCTTCCCCCGGTGAGGCCAGCATTGCCCAAAGGCCAGCGGCTATAGCATCCACAAGATCTAGCGACTACGGGACGATAGAGAGGGAGAATAGTGTAGGCGCGAGGTGGTCTGGCCTAGACGAGCTCGAGCTCGGCGGCGCTATGTGGTCTCACCTCGGCTTAAGGGGTGTTGCTAGCGGGGCGATGAGGTAGTGCACGTCGTGGCTAAGCTATGGGCGAGGTGAATTGGATGGTGGTGCGGTGTGAGTGGCGAGCACTGCCGGTGAAAACTTGGCGGCAGCGGCGCCATGCTCCTGTCCGCTTCGGCTGCACGAGAGAAAGCGAGAGCAATGGAGAGTGGAAGTGAGCGTGTGAGGGAGCAAGCGCTCAGCCTTCGGCTCCTTGGGCACGGCAGCGTGGGGTCGGCGCCGGTGTATGGCCGCCACGTGGCATGTTTGGCCTAGCCGTGGTCGACCACGACCGGCCGATCCAAATTGGCTAAGGGCCGATTCAGGCCGGGAAACACCGACTAAAACCCGTTTTCTCCCTCTTTTATCTCCTAATCTGTGTAGTGATTTGGCAAACCAGTTCCACCATTTTGTAGAGCTACAGGAGTACTAAAAATTGCTTAAAGAAGTTTGGTCAAATTCGAAATGGTTTGCAAACTAAAATTCACCAAAGTCAGCTACTTGAAAACTGGAAGTCAGTTTATGACTTAGCCGATTTTTTTATCCAAAACAGCATTAAGTTGATTTTTGTGAGCCTTGTTTGACTAAGCTAGGCACTGATTCAGCTAACCTTTAAATAAAGTTTGTCCTACATGACATGAACTACAACTTTTATTTAGGGTCCACTATCATGCAAGCTCTCTAAGTAGTTAGTCAAGATAGGTCAAACAATCAACCTAATAAGGGCATTTCTAGTAATACTATCACTTAGAAGCTTTTTTGGACCAACTCATGAATATAGACTTGGTTCCATTTTCTATCCTAAGTGTGTCTAAGTTGTTTTGGTGAGCAAACAACACCCACTTGCATTAGCCAAGCATGACCATAAGGCATGTACATGTATAAATTATCACATGTGATAAACATAGAGTGAATGAAATGAAATCTCATGTGCTCATGCTCATGAATGAATGGATGATGCTTATGCTCATGCAATGCAAGTGAAAAATGCAAGCTTGACACTAGGGTGTTATAGCCATATGGCTAAGACTGACGGTGATTTTCTAACACTAACTTGCTCAACTCGAGAGATAGTATTGGTTTGTATATGAGTTTTTGCAGGGCGTTACATTGAAGCAATTCCTGATCCAACATGCCAAACCCGCATCTTTGCTCAGGACGAGCAAAGGGGTAGCTTGGGGGAGCTTGTTGATGGTCACTAAACACCCAATTTGACCATCAACATTCCACCCAAATCAACGTAAAACAACATCACATGTGCCATAAGTTCCACTTGTACTTGAAAAAATTATGTGTATGTAGGAAAAATCACAAAATGGACAAATAAGGTGCATAAGAGGCAAGTGGACGTGGCAGGTGGCCGTGGGCCCACAAGGCCACATCGGCCAACGCCATGTGGGGTGGGTCGACGACCCCAACCCCCTTGCCACGTCACTGATCCACAAGATGGCCTCCACACTACTTCTCCACCCTTGATCCAATATCGGTTTGATCCAAGGGACATGGTGATGCTTAGGCTATATCTTGCCTATAGGTACGGCTAGATCCCTGGATAGATTCTGGTAGTTAGCAGGTGGTGACAACCCTGTCTTTCCTCTATATTCCACTACGTTGGGTCTAGTTATTATAACGTAGGGCTTATAGTGCTCTGTGCCTAATTGAATTTAGGGCAAGTACGCCCCTCGTACTAAGGACGTTCTCACTATCATTAATTTACTTTTGTTGCTTTAAGATTACATACTCTACTTCTTACACTCAGCTACACTACACTTCTAGTTACCTCTGTTTGTGTAATCAAAACCTTTTTTATCTTTTCTGTCCATCATCCATACTACCCTCGTCACCCCTGTGTTGCTAGACATACCTATTTAGTCTACCTAACCACAGTACCCAAACACGTCTTTCCGCCTTCCTTTGGGAAAATATAAATTCGGCACTTGGTTCTCACCAAGCGAAGTGCTATACGATAGTTCTATGCGCTTGTGGAATCCCCTTTTCTATATACACACATACGAACCGTCAACAACTCCCACTCAAGTTCTTGGGGAGTATTCCAAGGTATCATTATTTGTTTATCCACTGGGAAAGTGATGGCTAAGAGTATTGATAAATGTGGTACCTTAGTTATTTCACAATTAATATACCAAAGTATAGTGGGGATAAATAATAACAGATAAGTAGTGTGACACATAAGTGAAGGATAAATCAAATAACAAATATATAAGCCATGTATAGCTAGCTTGGGAGAGCAACAAGAGAGCACAAGGTTTCCTAAGATCTATCTCTACATATGCGGTTCTAACTTAGCTAGATAGGTTATATCTAGCAAGAATAGAAGCATACACAATTGCACACAGGTTCACTAGGCCACTTACCAATAGAAAGGGTGGGAAGGGTGCTAAGCCTCGCAACAAGGGTGGACCTATGTTCTAATAACTTGCCTAAACATGGTGAAATACATAGATCATACAGGGTTGTCACAACCTGCTGACTACCACAACACAAAGCATGGGGCAAGCCACAAACAAAGGTAAGCATATAGTCTAGACACCATGTCTACACCACATCTTTCTACTCTAATTTTGGCCACACATATCAATTAGAGAACTAGAGTAAGAGTAGTGAATAGGTGGAAAGTATACTACCACTATTCTAACTAGCATACAACTATGACTGCTAATAACCAAAACAACATAGCATGGTATGTTGCACTAAAGTAAAGCTCTAAGGTAAAGTAGAGAAGATATAAAAATAAGATAACTCTCGGCCTTACAAAGAGGAAAGGATACAAGAGCTCTACCGGACTTCCTTGAAGATGAAGTTAGGAAACCTGAGACTAGCTTGACTCACTCTAACTCCCACACTAAACTATCCTACTACTACTAAGTATGTAGTGGAGCTTGTGTTCTCTTCTTCTTGTGTCTTGGAAGTGAGGGGGTACCCCCTATTTATAGTAATTAGAGATGGGCCCATGGATCCAAGTGCTTGTAATCTCATCCATCGGATCAAACTGACCTTCAACCCACTGTGGAGATCATCCCAAATGTGCTTCTTTGAATGTTGATCGAAGGAGAGGTGGTGGAGCTTTTGGGGAAGTCAAGTGACCTAGAGGTGGTCGGTTGAACCCCCCTCATAACCTATGGGGCTTCCTCCTCTATTATGAATCTTGGTACACTTGTCAATGTTTCTTCTAGGCCATGTGGGCTGAATTGGTGGAAATGAATAATGGAGATGTGGTCCCTTTGATCCATGGTCGTAACAAGGTGTCTCCATATTGGTCATTAGATTTCCATTGATGTTGGATCAATGGTTATGTTGTCTTCTTGTCGCATGGTTGATATGTGCCCATGTGTGAGTGATGAGTGATTGTCAAGGAGGTGATCGGAGCTTTGATTAAGCATGTGTGTGACTAACCAACACATGAGTCGTGTGTGCAACATGTCTCTTGGCTTGTGGATGTGCAGGTGTTGAGCGTGAGATGGTAGACGACGATGGAGAAGGTCGAGCAGGAGTCCATGCGCAATGGACTAGGAGTGGTGAAGGGCAGGCATGAAAGCTCGGACTGAGGGACTAAGGCCCGAAGGATGGACCATGGACAACTAACACTTGGGTACGTCAATGAGCAAGGGCACATGCAAGATGGTGATGAAGACGACGTTGACTGAGTCAAGGATGGAGTTAGACCAAGTAACAGCGAGGCATCATGAGCACTTGGTGGACCGTTGGGTCAAGGACATGGAGGTCAAACATGAGTGTACATCAAAGGCTTTGCATAGAGGCTGTGCAGCGTGGAGGGTTTCACAGTTTTGGCCTCAAAACCATAGGCAAAGTGATTTTCGGGTTTGGGCCTCAAACCCAGGGGATGATCTCGGGTTGGCACGTGCCATCATTGTTAGGTCAGATAGACAACTAGAGGAGGGTGAATAGTTATTTCTAAAACTTAATCGTGTCAACTAGCCAAAACAAATGTGAAATTAAACTATTCGTCTAGCCGCCACTACACCCCTCTATCTATTAAAACAAGCACCTTATAAAAAAATCCTATCCAAGGTAAACTAAAGTGATGAGCTAGTGGGAGCTCTCCTATACTATTTAAGTTAGAAAGGTTATTACACAAGCCTATGCAACTAGTCAAGTATGCAACAGGGAGCTCCTACACATACTAGTTAGCAAGCAAGCACTAAGCACAAGCTACACTAGCACTACTCAACTAGTTACACTACACAACCACAACTAGAGAACTAAGCTACTTAGCTACACACGAGCATTAACCTAAGGTTCGGTGGCTTGCCAACCACTTAATCCATGTTGAGGCAAGCCCCCAAAGTTGCCGCAAGTCCTCTTTCTAGGTATCAAGCTCACAAGCTTGCAATCACCCCTCGAGGTGAGCTCCAACATGAGCACTAGCACTTGCCTGCCCTGACCACTTGCTCTTCACACCTCACTTCTACTAGAGTTGCTTTTCGCAATCTCCCGCAAGGTGAGCACAACACCCCTAACAATAGATCTCACTCTGGAGCACCGCACAATCTTCGTAGCACACATGAATTCATGTGTACTACAACATAGCCTCTTGCCACCAAGCCGTCTAGGAGGTGGCAACCTCTAAAAGTAACAAGCCCTTAAGCTTGCTAACCGGCCCCTGGTGCCACACTAGATGCTATCTCTCTCAAACACAAGCACTTAGATCACTCTTGAGCTTTGGGTGACTCCCCATCAAGGAGTATTTCTCTGTCACACACACACTAGAAGTGCCATTGACCATACAGCAGGCGCACTGACTGTCATGGATGAAAATGGTCGCTTTCGGTTTCACATTTTATCTGAAAAAATCGAAAGCAGGAATGTCAGGTTACTGGAAAACAAACAATTCGAACCGGTTATGGATATACGTTGATAATGGTTAGGAACCTGTAATTCAAATCCGGAGCACCCATGTAACTAGTTCAAAAGTTTAACTCAAAATAACGGAAACAACCACAAATTATTAGTGGACCTAAAAACTAGAATTAAATCAATACATGTAACAAGTTGCGATGCATCACAACATCATCAATTTAGAACATGCACACGGTATATCACTTTAAATACTTTTTTACTGGCGCTTTTAATACCATGAAGTCAGAAACAAGAAGAAATGAAAACTGAAATAAAAAAAAACGTGGGTGTCCTCCTGAGGAGCTAGGGGATTGTGTAGACATTTTGAAAGTCAGGTTACCCTTCAGAGGGTAATTAAGACTTTGTTCAAAAAGGCAACCACTATACGCTCTATCAGATATCAGAAAACAATTACGTGCCCATGTCACGGACCTTGATGTCCAGACAAGAAGATTTGATGCACACTCCTAAATCTTTTAACACAAACAATACTCCTACATGGTAAAGCGCACAACAAAATCTTTTAACACAAACCGCTATACACAGACGAATGACATGCACGTAACTCAATGTCAAAACAAACCATACATAGTAATATATTTATAAATGAATAAGCGTAAAAACAGGAAATGCTCCGTTCACCTGTGCGGCTATGCTATTAGCATCCAAGTTTCCCAGAGTTCACACAAGTTCTAAAAAACAAATATTAATAATACACATCAGTTTATAGTGGGTACTGTTGTCAATCATGGCGGTAAGATAACTTCTTGGCACAATATGAGATCTGACAAGGTCTTTCCATGCCGATCTATCCTTCTCGAACAGTTCACACCACCATCCAGGATATTTCTCACCACAACATTCAGGGATCTTATGCCTGGGGCATAGTAAATTTCCACAGCGACAAGCTCAAGCAAATTGTTTCGATGCTGAATAGCTCGCTCATCCGGAAACGAAGACAAATCAAGTAGAGGTGACACAGCGTTCTTCACCCAATCCGGAGTTATTACGGACCTAAGCCAGCCAATGTCATCAGGGAAGTGAGGAATGACAGAGAAGTTCATATCATTCCCCTTATCACCGGCCCTGCTGTGAGCTACATGGTAGAGAGCAATCCTTTTCCCAGGTGAAGCGGGAACAGGGGATGCTGGGGTCTTCATGCTTGCATCGAAGTGTTGAATGCCCATTGCACGACTTGTTGGGCTTTGTTGTGCTTGTGAAACATGTATTTGACCTGTTTCAGAATATGTGGCTTGATTCTGTAGGCAAGGAATGCTTGCCTTCTTTGCATGTGATCGCCAAAAGATGTTTTCCCGATCAACCTGAGCCAAACCAATGCTATGTCATAGAAGCTATGTATGTTGCATGGAGACAGTAGATGCACATTCTATTGATCACATGGGACCATTCGTAGTGATCACCATACCAGCATCTTTTGTAGAATAATTTCCTTCCTATGTCCAGTGCTGCAAGCATCAAACAAGCACGTCAAATGGGCAAAATCAACTCCAGAATAAAGAATGATGCAGATATCTTTTCCTTCCATGGAGTAAGAACAAGGTCCATTTGATATAGTTCATTGCAATTGATACCAGTTTTCATGAATTTAAAATATCTAATAAGCTTTTATACTGGCCATCTGTCCGTGTAATTTATGAAGCATACGTCTGCAGTCTGCACGTGCATATTTATCCTATATTAGACTACAATGCTTCAGTACCAAAAGGCTAGCTTGCCAACACAAAAGGAGCATCGAAATCACTTGCCATTTGCCAATACCTGATTCCACCACCACCAGCTGGACCATTTGTATATAGAGCAATAAATTCTTCAACAAATTGAACAGCATGCTCTTCAAGCTCGAAGAGACCATCCATCCGAAGCCTTACATCCAATATTTGCTTGGCCAAGTAACTATCCTCATCACCTCCACTAGCTTTCAAACTATCATAGCCCATGACATATGAAACAATTTTTTCATTAATGCCTGGGTACCTTTCACCTATCCACGACCGTACCTAATTCCATGAAAATGTTTAAATGGAGAAATTATCCTCTTATCGCTTTGTTTAAAAAGAGATTCCTCGATTCTTGATACTGCCGAAGTTAAAAAATGAAAAGAATGTCAATAGTATTTATATGGACTTACAAGGTATTCTGCTGCCTGGGCACGCTTTAAACATTGATGCCCCCCATATGAGATCTCTCCCCAGCCTTTCCATCCACTTTCCTAAAGAAACATGTACAATGAAAATTGATCAGCACCTAACTAGGCCTGCCTGAAAAATACATTGATGTTGACAAATAATCTTTGCTCAATATACGTGAGACACTTCATCTGTCTGAAGAAACTTTTAGTGTTATCAGTTTTTTAAGACTACAACGCCTACATTGTATTGACCTTGGCTCCCTCGAGCAATCTTGCATCATCTCAATAATGAAAGAGAAAATATGTTGCATGAAGTAGAGCAAAAACTAAATATTAGAACCAAGGGACAAATAGATGTCAAGGAATCTGTCTGTTTCACAACCAGTCCCTGTTAGTCGCTGAATTCTTACTCTTGGTAGTAGCAGAATTCTTACTCTCATCGAGAGAGGATGACACTAGGGGTTGGGGCAATTTTCTGGTTTATTTCTCAATGCCATACCAACCCGAGGGGTTGGGGATACATATTTATAGGCTGCTAGTCAGCCAAGCATATGCCAAGATGCTAGTCTAAGATGCTGTCCTAGATGCTGTCCTCTAGTCTAAGATGTTGTCCTATACTGTCCTAAAAAACATACCATGCAGCCACAAAGACCATGTGACCAGCACAGCCCCACAAAGACCACAACGGCCCCACAAAGACCACAGCAGCCAGACTTATCCATCAGGTCCACAAGTTACTGCAACATCCTGGTTTTGGTTTGTCTAAATAGTAAGTTCAACAAAATGCATTGACAAGTCTTATATAATACTGAAAGGACAGACATTTTAAAGAAAATATTTTCAGAAGACCTGTATGTTCAATTAGGAAACAACAGATACCAGTCAGTTCTCAGCTGCTTACTGGGCATGGTATTTTGAAAAGGGAGAATTCTATATCGTCTCTGATTAAAATTATGCTGCTCATTGTACAAGTCTTTGTGGTCATAGATCACAATCAAGTTCTATGTTGGAAGAACTAAAAGATAAACTTAAAGTTTGTACCATTTAATTATCAAGGAATACATACAGTAGGAGATAACTGCAGGAGTTTCTCAGGGCAACAAGCATTAGATGGTTTTGCTCCATCACAGTGGACCTTGTCTTTTGATATTTGGTGGAACTGTACATTACAGAAATCAACAACCTGCTCCACCAAAATATAATCAATGTTTTGATAAGAAGCTAGCTACAATTGTAACTGTAATTGGTTTTGACTTCACCATATCAGGAGTTATGTAGTTTGCAGGATCTCCAACTTCATAAAGAAGCTGTTCAGCACATGTATGAGGACTCAAAAGACCTCCACTGCCATCTGCCTTACTGACAATGACTTCTCCTCTGTAACTAACTTCGGCAAATGGGAGAGACAAGTCCAGAAGTTGCTCAAAAGGAAAATCCCTGTATGCATCTCCTGATTTTTTGGCATCACAAACAGACCATACAAAGAACACAAATCAAGGCTATGGTTAAAAGAAAAGGCCTAATTATTTTGAAAGGAAAGAAAAATGTACCAGGGTGCATGAAATATCCTCCAGTAAGTTGGCAGCCACACTCTAGAAGATGGCTTGCTAATGTTCCTTGCGCCAACTGCATGTCATTCCAGTTCCAACCTAATTCATAGATCTAGTGTTGAAAAGGGAGGTAAAAGAGATAAATCATTAACTGTCACATGAAAGAAATTGTGTTCAGATGTTCTGGATTAACTTCATTATTGTGTCCAATTAAAATAGCCCAAAGCGGTGAACAATATGATTAGTAGAAAAGAGTACTTGTTCCAACCCAGACTCATGTTCTGACAATCAAATGTATAACTTGAGCTGTTCATTCTTATATGTAGTGTTGAAAAGGGAGGTAAAAGAGATAAATCACTATCACATGAAAGAATCTGTGCTCAGATGATCTGGATTGACTTCATTATATTGTGCAATCTATAGAAACAAAACTAATATCACAATGCAGTGAATAATACAATTAGTACAAATTTGAGTACATGTTCTGACCCAAACTCACATTCGGACAATCAAACATGGTATAACTTGAGCTGGTAATTCTTATAAATCACGTGATTGTTTTGCAAAGTGCCCTAAAAAAGTGATTGTTTTCCAAAGAATCAGAAAGAGAGCAAATTGGTCCTGCTAATATCTGTGGCTCGAAAATTGCCTAGTCACACAACTTCTAATTGAGGCATATAACACAGACATTTAGTTATATATCAAGGAGCTATATCATCTCATCAAGATTTTTTAAATACAAATATGCACATGATCCTTAAACAGTACAGTGCTCAGATTAGGAAAAAAAATAACTCATGATACACAAACCAAGAAAGGAAAGGCAAAGGTAGCTTAATATCTGATCACACAAATTCATCATGTTCACCTTTCATAAATAGTATTAAACAAAAAAAGGGCATTACATAGCAAACATGAGTGATAGATTAAACTTGAATACTGTACCATAGGTGCTAAGAAGAGTGAAGCATCAGCAACCCGTGAAGTAATGACAACATGTGGTTTATAGTTTTCCAAGCAATGTACAATTGAAGCTGCCCCAAGATATGTGCTACTTCCCTTTACATTAAAAAAAACAGTAAGATAAAATATGACAGATTATAAATCCCTGGCATCGAGATAAAGCAAAAAATAGGTGTTAATCAAAAGATCCAAGATATGCATAACTGAGGTAGAATTGCTTAAATGTATCCACAACATGTAATTGGTACTTACTTTCTAATGATAGTTTATTTGATGGCATCCTACAACGACTATGTATTGGAAACCTCACACCAATGTTATTTGTGCGCAGAATGTATTGCACAATTAAAAGATATATACCTAGTACCTAGGCATAGGGTAACACTCACTCAGAAAAACAGATACCATACATGATAAAGGTCACTCATTTTGTATACTAGAGCCTCCTATAGCAAAATTAACCACTACATTTTCTGACTTGGACCTTTCAGAAGCACAAATAACACTCAAACTAGAGATCCCAAAGGCTTTGTTTCCTTATAAAGAATCAGGAGAACATATAGAATGGAAATAGTTTCTTTGATCACGCGGCCATAAGAATAGTCATTGAATTGTATTAAACTGAAGTCAAGCACATGAATGATAATTAATGTTCAGAGGATCTCAAGTGATCAGTAAATTACCCCTCTCCCTCCTGCTGATTCATCAGACAATACAGGGCTTCCTACAAAAACAGGCAAAATTAAGAAAAGCAGTAAGAACATATTCAAAGTTGATTGCCTTTTTGAGATATCATCCGATCTTGATTATCAGTTTCAACATTGCAGACAAACCAATCATGATTGGAATTTTTTAAGAAGCATACAGATGTAGCACCTAAGGCTTCATGTTGCTTGGCACTATCAAACAAATGAAAAATACCTTGAGTTTTAAAGGATGATTCATAAGCTACGGCAACTGTTATCTCCAGTCCCAAGATAGATGCCAGGTTCAGTACTTCTTTCTGTGCCCCAAGAGGATCCACTGACATAACAGGAAGAAACTGGTAAAAAAAGTGAAAAAAGAATCACACACTAAAGTTGCACCACAGCCAGAAATATCTTACTTGCCCCCATGTTAGTTATGATGCAAACTTTCCGTTCAAAAGCCAAGGGTAGAAGCAAAGACATCCATTCTTTGACTGCATAATGTCATAAAAAGGTGTGTGATTTGGTAATTTGAAATAGTCACATAAGCACTAAGGAAGACAACAGGTGTCACCTCCACTGAGCAAGAATTGAATCAAGAGCATTAGAAGCAACACATGTCAAAAAGATACCCCTAGGGTCGTATCCTTTGCCTCCTGACACCAAAATCCGGTACCGATCTGCCAGAGTTCGCTCTGCCAAACACTCAAGAACTAGGTAGTTAAGCTCCTTGACTCTCTGCAGTAACTTAAGAGCCGCCATTGGCCTGTCTCCACCAAACCCAGCCCCACAGCCGACATACACTTTATCCCTGTGCCGCCTTGGATTGCTCCGCTGTCCAGTGGAAGTAGTAGCAGTCAGATTGAAGCGACCAAGCTATAATTCACATGAGAAATATGACGTTCCGCAAAGCACTAACCAGCTTCATCACACAGTTTTGAACCTCTACCATTGTTACAGCAGCTTACAATAACTTTAGATGTTTCCAATCACAGCATTTGAGGACTCATCTGCAGGTATAGTTCACAAGGTTTCATTGATAGTTGCGCGGCATCAACAATGAACCAGACGTACTGGAAGTGGAAACATATGGAAATGGATCAGGTTTATCTTTCGAAGAGAAGCTGAGAAACTTTTGCCCACAAAAATATTCTACCTATTTATTATATTATTATATAATCTAAAAGAAGCTCTTATTTATGCCAGGCCTGTACAAGATGGGGAAAAAGAGCTATTGTAATACTCATTGGATTAATTTTTCAAGAGGATTTTGCAAGCAATCCTCGAATTCCCCGTTACCGCACCAACTACTGACAACAGTGGATGAACTAAAGACAGGATGCGGATAGTAGTATCAGAGGGGAGGAAGCCTAGCAAACAGACGACGCGAATCGCTCGGGGCGCAGTTCCAGGGCGATGGCGCGCCTCAATCAATCGGCTCAGGCTATGCGTGCGTATGACGTACCCCTTAACACCGGGCTAGGCGGATCTCCGTCAGGGGCGGCCGCGCGACGGGCCGACGGCTGTTTCGGCGGAAAGCCGGAAACGAGAGCGCAGACTCAGGTCTCAGACTCAGGCGCTCATCGGAGCTCGAGAAGGCGTTAGTTTTCTTTCTATATACCTCATAATTTATTTATTAGACACTCCACATAACTACGTTTCCAATAAATAATTTCTATAGAATATTTTTTTTATCTAGTCATATATCTTCATTTTCCATCGTAATATTTTGGTTCTCTAAGAATACACTTCCTCATTTCTCCTCTATAATCAAAGAGTCACATAATCTTTTTACTTAATTGATACTTCATAAACATAGAAATTATCTAGTTTTTTTTTTTTTTTTGGTTTGGAGTGTCTTAAATAGACACTTTAGATACATGAGACAAAGTACTCGTATGCTCAGTACCCATCCTGACAATTTTTTTCCCTTTCTTTGCGAGCACCCTGTAAATCAAATGATGCAGCTGCTCTTACAGCTGCTGCATAAAAGGCAGGGTTAAAGAGAGGGATAGAAATAAATGATGGACACCAAGGTTAAGAGTAAATGATCTTAGTAGCCCTATAAACAATCGTGACACTATTATTTAATTGAAGTGACATGCTCATTAATAAAATGTTTTCTATCTCCGTCCAAGTATTTTTACATAAACAAATGATCCACTACACCAACTTTTCACATTTACGCGAACACTCCCCAACCTGTAGATGACCGGTGTGTACTGTAAGCTAAAACTGTCTTTCTTTTTTATACATATTTTAAGTGATACGACGTCCTTTACTGTGGGATAGAGGAAGTACTATTAGCAGTCTGTCCGGTTGGTTGGTTCGTATCATTGCTGGTTCGTGAAGAAGTACTGCTGGCTGGTTTGTGTGAGAGAAAAATACAGTTCCGGCTAAAAATTTACGATCGTTTACGACAAGCCACAGCCAAACGAATAGGCTGTACATTGATCTATGTCACGTGATCTATCTGCAAGATCAGGTCTCATTTGTCCTACCATTTAGAGTAAGCACATTTTTTTTATCTTATTTAACATTTGCCGGTTAGTAGTGTAGGCTGTTGTCGTTTACCTTTTCTTGCCATCGAAATGGTATGTCACATGGCCTATCACTTGGAACAGGAATATTTTTTGTTCAACAATTTGCCTAGTTATGGATTAACGCTAGTCCTAGTGACTAACAAGAGTTCCATTCTTATTGAATGGGGGTAACACATTAGTAAAAATGATAGTGTGACAGAGAAATCTATACCTAATAATAAAATGGTAAGATTTCAACCTATTTTTGGTACCTATTTTTTTTATAGCTTCCTCTAACTAACTTCGTGAATGTGAAAACTATTTATGGTCGTTCTTGTCGGTGGCCAAGTTGCTGCTGCCGGCATGCCACCGCCTCCAGCTCGATCGACCAATAAGCTCTACTTCCCATGTAGCAAGCGAGAAATTAAAGCTTGAGTAAAATGCATAAATAGTGCATTAACTTATGAGGATGTGTCGATTTGGTCCATCAGGTTTAAAAGTATATTTTTGGTCCAAAATCTTGACAAGTGGTGTATAAAAAGTGCATACTTCCTCGTTTTATGTTTATATTTGTAGAAAATCCCTATATTTATTTTCTTTCACGAGCTTACCATCGTTGCTATTGACCAACACGGCGACGCAGAGACAGTAGGTCAAGCACGCAGCCTGGCAGTCGGCGGCGCTCGTGCCCATGCCCAGCACGTCGTATGGCATGTCCGCCCACGATCCACTGGCGTCCGGCGTGTCCACGCAACGCAGCAGAGGACGCAGTAGCTGCCCGCCGTGCTGGTGACCGACGGGATCCGCTGACCCCCTCCCCTCCGTCCCCGCACATCAGGATGCGGCGGTCGCGGGGCTCCGGGACGAGGGCCTCCTCTCCAACACGTGTCCCGCGCGCTCTGCGTCGGCGCGCCTGGGCCAGGAGGTGGTGGCGCTGCGGCAGGTCGGCGTCCAGGGGGCCCTCGGCATCGATATTGCGCCCGCCCCGCAGCTCGTCGACCGTGGCGACTTCCACGCGCAGCGGCGCAGCCCTTCCCCGATGCCACCGGATCGATGAGCAGAAGTTGTGAGGAGATCGAGTGCGGCCGCGTTCGGTGAATCGGACCGCGTACTTGACGCTCTTGATCCTCACTGGTATCTTCGCGCCGGGCCTGCTCCGCGCCATCCGCTTCCTGCAGCTCCACTGGGAGCAGCTCGACGACGACATCGAGGCCGGGTCGCTGACCCCGCGCGTGGCCGACCCGTCCATCCGCGACGCCGTCGCGGGCATCCTCCAGCCAGACCCGGAGCTGGCGTGCTTCGTCCGCGCCGAGTGCTCCCAGGGCGACTGGGCGACCATCGTCACCTGCGTCATCCCCACCCTGGATCACTACAGCGGTGGGCTGCCCATGGCGTGCACCATGTACGCGTCCTCCAAGTGGAGCAACCACACTCGTGCAACGCCGCGAACAAGGGCGGCGGCGAGAATGCAGCAAGAGGTCGTAGGGGCGCGTGGTCGGGAGTGCGCCGAGGAGGGACGCGACGGAGTTGAGCAGGCGCGGGTGGGACACGAGCACGCGTAGGTCCAGGTAGATCGAGGAGGTGATCCCGGACTTGAGATGGCGATCCCCGTGTCGGTGGAGATCCAGACGCAGGTGGCGAAGACGAGGAGCGCCCGGGCGCGGCGGCGCCGCACTTCCTCGTCCCGACCGCGGCTGCTCCGCCGACCTCTCCCACTTGCTCTGCCGCGCCGGCCTACCCCGCCGCACCGGCCTCGCTCGAGGGGGCTAGGTGGCGAGCTTGCACACGGTCCGCGGCAGCGGCGGCGGCGAGCCAGCGCGCGGCCGGCGATGGTGCTCAGCATTCCCAGGCCCCAGCGCCACCAGCGCGATGCCGTCGAGAGGGGGGAAAAAGTGAGAAGAAAAGAATTAATATAGATTTAATACAGGGAAGGGTAAGGTTGTGAAAGAAAAATAAATACAGAGGGTTTCTACGAATATAAACACAAAACGAGGGATTATGGACTCTTTATGCACCACTCATCGAGATTTTAGAAACAAAAATACACTTTCAAACATGATGGACCAAATCGATACGTCCTTACAAGTTAATGGACTATCCATGTATTTTAGATGAATTGAAATCTACATAATGGATTAGGCTATTTGGCTTGGAATTTGACATTCCATAATATTTCTAAGCTCATAAATAAGCCTATCTCAATTTTATATGATGGGAGATGAAAATATATTTTATAGATCATTATACTATAATTCTATTCTCCAACTTATAACACACTTTTCAACTCACTTCTCTATAATAAAAATACAATATATAAATATGTCTCTACAAATATATTCCATATATAACTATGTTAGTTTAATTAATCTATCTAAATTGTAATTATTAGAATAAATTTAATTTCAGGTTTCAAACGGGCCCTGGAGCTTTCTTTCAACACTGCTTCTTTTACTTATGGGATCTCCTGTCGAGTAGTTTGGGAAGTTGCAATTTGTGTCTAATCTGATTGTTGGGATGCCTGAAACCCCGCTGTGTACTGTTCGGCGACTCTTCTTTTGCGGCGGACGGGTTCTCGCAGGCCTATTCCTGGGACCTCGTCGACAATGCGTACGGCCATGTCTTTCTCGTGGCCGTCGTATCGTTGTCGTCGGTCACCTGCAGGAACGTGTCGGAGTCGGTGGAGCACACGAGGACGTTGGATCGGCTGATATTAAAATTGACTACGGCCATGTCTTTCTCGTGGCCGTCGTATCGTTGTCGTCGGTCACCTGCAGGAACGTGTCGGAGTCGGTGGAGCACACGAGGACGTTGGATCGGCTGATATTAAAATTGACTGAAGCTGTTTTGTTGTAAGAAAAAAATTCTCTAGTCGGCTGAGGGCTCCGTTGTGGCACACTCCTCTCTCGGGCCTCGACCTCTGGTTCACCAACCACACGCTCGCTAGAAGTATCTCCTCGGTCGTGCTCATGTACTCCTGCACCTCGCGCAGCTGCTCTCCCACACGGAAGAGCTTGTAATGGAAGCCTCGTCTCGGTCTACGAATCACGGGCACTGAAGAGAGGTTTGCAAATAGACAGCCTGTTGGGTTGGGACTGAAACGATCGTATACGATCATGGATTATTATGGTTGACTGGTTTGGTGTAAAAGAAAAATATTATTCTGGCTGAAAATTTACGATCGTTTACGACAAAGCGAACAGGCTGAGAAAAGACACAAGCATATGTTAAAAGAAGTGAGAGAAGAATGTTTTGGAGTCTCGAAGAAGAGAACACGAGAGAATGCTCACAACGGAGAGAGATAAGTGCGCAAGGACGGATGATGGTCGTATGTGGCAGGAATCAGCCGCCTTTTGTTTTTTCTATATTTTGCCATGAACCAGGAAATAGTTTACTAGCTAAAGATAATTAATGATAATAGCAGCTACTTCTAATTAGGGAATTAAATATATACTGTGAACAAGTACATTGGATGAGAGCTGTAATTGTTGATAAAATAATTTCAGTTAGTACTTCTATGCATCATGAATTTCACTTCAGCATGTTGCACTTGCTAATGGATTCATTCCTGAAGAAGAAAAAAAAACAATTTTTTTCACCATGGATTCATTCCTGCGAAAGCATATTATGTTTATCTTAATACAACACACGGACATATATGTTGCACTTGCTAATGGATTCATTCCTGAAGAAGAAAAAAAAAACAATTTTTTTCACCATGGATTCATTCCTGCGAAAGCATATTATGTTTATCTTAATACAACACACGGACATATTTGCTAGTTATTATGAAGAGAGAAGATGAGTTTCGTCTATACGAAACATGGCACGTAGCCGTATTCAACACAATGAAAATTGAGTAAAACTCCGTCAGGAGTATTTTGTTTCTTCCTCACGTATCGGAAACCGAGCGAAACTCTACTGGAAGCATTCATCGTAACACCATACAAATTTAAAATACTATACAAAGCCTATAAAACTGAAAAACCTTTGATGTTAGGCCATTTTCAGGGTAGGTTTTATTGCACTTTTCCAAAAGTCAGCTAAAGAGGTGTGAGAGTGATGATGTCCAGACTCTGCCCCGTATGTTAATGTATACACTCGTTATAACCACACAAAAAAATTAGAACGGAGAATAAAAGTGAAAATATTTTAACAGTCATTTTGTATACACTCTGAAGGCGTGGCATCAGCTACGAAACTCTCGGTGTTCAACACCTCAGTACCTCGCTAAACCGGATACGTGCATGATTTCCCACACATTAAACATTAAGAGTGACCACCTGGACCGGGCTATCCTTATCAACAACAAACGATCTAGCTACCTTGCCTGAAGGCGTGTCCACTTCAACGGTGTACGAACCATGGTATCCTCTGAACTTGAACTCTCCTTGGTGATCGACATTGCCGTTCATACGGGTCAGCCACTCTTGTTTGAGAGCAAGGTACCTTCTGCCAGCCTCGTTGATCGTCCCATCAGCGTCGACCAGATGCGCGTGCTCTCGAAACATAAACATCTCCCAGAATCCCCAGAGGATGATCCCCCCAACAGCAGGATGTGCAAATGCTTCACGGAGGAACACCTCTAGATCATCAGCTCGTATGTGTTCATTCTCTGCTGTGACATCCAATTCAGTAATCCAGATCGGGAGACCTAGTATGGCAAGCTTGTCCAGGGAATCGCATATGATTTCTCCCACTGGATGGCTGATATGACCTTGAACACCGATCCCACCAACTGGGGCACCCCGCTCTTGGAGATCAACTACCTGTTCAACGAATTTCTCAGGGGTAGATTTTGTGTCACATCCATCTTCGACGTTATAATCATTAACAAACAGGACAGCAGAAGGATCAAGCTTATGTGCTTCTCTGAACATGTAAGCTCTAATGTCCCTTCCCAATCTATCTTCATAGAAGGACCCATGTAGCATCTCATTGTTTACATCGTGATGTCTAAATCGATCTTTGTACCTTGACAACAGGCTTTGCAAACGATTTTGGATGGCAGCCATTAAGTGGTGGCCCTGCAATGACCGAACCCAAGGCTGGACAGCGTCTTCTACTTCCCAGAATAAACAGTGGCCACGAACCTGTATCTTATGTTTCTCACAAAATTCAAGCAACTCATCAGAATCTTTATAATTAAGCCGCCCTTGTTCTGCTTCTGTATGGTACCATTTCAATTCATTCTCAAATACAGCCCAATTGAAGTTCTTCACAAAAAACTCAGCAAGATCCTCGTTCTCAATGTTGTGCCTCGCGATGCATGATCCAAATGGAAAGCTATTCTCGGTCTGTTGTATCCTCACAGATGAACCTAAAAGATTCACTGCATTTGATCCTTGGAACTTAAGAACAACATCACGCTTTCTCACCTGTCAGCAGAATCGAGAAAGTTCATATAGTATAAATTTAGCCAACTGGAGGTTTACTGGTTTAGTTCCACAAAACCCCAGTTTTTTTGCTATGGTACTTAATCCTAAGTTTCATGGTCCAAGCCGTCATAAATTCCAAATTTCTTAGCTAGTGACATCGAGCATTCAGTTATGGTCAAAAGGTTTCATAACCACCCCCTCCCACCACCACCACCACCACCACCTTCATGAATAGACTATATCAACAAACTTAATTACAATAAAAAAAATTGAGCAGATTAAGGGCAGCTAAGCCATTATTTGGTTATGATAGGGTTTTGTGAAACTTTATGAATGTATAAAAATGTCATTGATTGCAACCGCCCATGAAATATGTGCCTTTCTGCAATTATGTGAAATTTACACTAATAACAAAGCAAAAAAAATCACCACTGTTGAACATAATGGTTGGATCATGCACGATCACATATGAATTGGAAGAACTCACATCTAAAACGTGAAATGCATTGAAGTTTTAAAGTTTTACCTTGTCTGTTTTCTCCTTCAGATACTCAAACCTTGCTTTTCTGTCGACTGGATATATTTGAAAGTCCATGACTCTGAGATCAACACCTGGAGGAGGGCCTTGAACATATGCAGTAACTTTGGATGGCTGCTTTTCAAGCTTGAATGCTCCATTGATTTCATACCATCGATCCCCATCAGCTTCCACTTGCCCACCATTGACCCATTGGTTATTATCCACAGCAAGACAAACATTTACATGGTGACGTCCATGTCCTCCAGACCCAACTCGTACCCAAGCAGATACTCTGTAAGTGACATGCAACCTTAGTTTATCAGTTATGACCTGAGAAGGACCCATCCAAACATCCGTGCGGTTCGTGGCAAGGATATAACGACCACTTATATGTTTCTGACTTGCACGGTCCTTCAAGATAGAAGATAGCATATGGGGTGTTTCAGTCTGGATACTCAATCGACATGAACCCATAGGACTCCACCCAGCAAGCCCACGAGTGAAGGCATTATTGTGCAATAGATTAGTTCCATACAAAACGTTCTGCAATATTTAGTAAATATTCTTGAATTAGAGAGGACACTTTCAGGATCATTCACAAGCAAATAATCTCAATACTGTAAGAAGCCATTAGCCTACAAACCTCAATTTTTGGGCACGGTGCAGCTTGTAGCTTTCTTGCTGGAGATAAGACAAGCCCATCTACAAGAATGTCAATTCCAGCAGGAGGCCCTTCTATGAAAATAACAGCTTTGGTAAAGGGAGCATGAAGGAGGAACTTTCCTTTCAAATGTGTCCATTGCTTATCAGAAGTCTGGTTTCTTTGATTATAGAAAAAAAATAGTAAGATAATAATGTAATTGGCTCCTAAAAAGAGCATTGTCAACAGAGAACAAGAAACAAAAACAACTTACTTGGCAAGTCCCACATATCGCTCACGACCATATTCTTGTACCCACAGAGTAGCACGCACTTCAGTATCATTGGCACTCCCAAATATTCGAACAGCAGAACTGATCTCATAAAGAACTTTCCGCTGCACCCTGCCTGTGATCTCTTGCTGGATGCCATTCCAATTGTGAACCCGTCCAGTTGCAGAAGCGAAATAGCTGCCATTTAAAGGCCGGACATTCCCATATGCAGTGAACTCATGTCTGCAGATATTGCATCCTCTTCCTGACCAATTTTTTAACCCATCTTCGAAGTGAGGATTTTTAATTATAGTCTCGGCTCTACTTGGTACTTTTACTTCCTTCAATTCAAAAGGAATCATTAATCAACAAAACCGAGGCTGTAAGAGTTTGTGCACCTTTTTTTATGCCATGAAGACAATGAATGAAGACCCCAGAACCAAAGGGTATATATGTTATGCACAAAGTTAAATATCAAGCACATGGAGATCAATACAACAGAAAGTTGACAGTAAAATCTTGTGCACTGCATTCCTCATACCGATTTCATTAGAACTAAATGAAAATAGAGCTTACAAAGAATTTCATCACTCCATGAAAGATCAGGCATGAATTAGGTTAAGTTCTGATTATTTTTTCATTAGACTTTTGAAAAAATATAAAAAGTGCATAACAAGATATTGATTAAAAAAAGGTAAATCAAACATTTAGTTCAAGAAAATATTACAAAAAGCACATAAGAACTCACTTTTGACTGTTTATGTCTGGAGCAAGTAATAGTGACAGAATCAATGACAAGATCCACACCAGCAGGAGGTCCTTCCAGGTAAAATACAACATTTTTTGGCATGTTTGTCAAAGAAAAGGAGCCTTCCAATTTGTTCCACTTTTCTTTCGAGGCAACCACACTGCTACATCAAATTCGATCGTCAATCAAGGATAGTATCAAAAGAATTTGACTGTTGAAAATTTTTAAGTACAATACCTTCCAACAGGGTTATAACACGTGGATCCATCTGCATTTTGCAACCTAAGGGTTCCTTTGACTTCAACCTGGCCTTGGACATTCCCATCAACTCTAACGAAAGCAGAAACTACATAAGCAGTGCCTATAGACACTTGATTCGTAATATCTTGTTCAAGACCCTGCCAGTGTTCTGTTCTCTTTGAAACAACAGCATAGTTCTCTCCTGAGTTCCCTCTAATACCATCAAGGAAACCAGACCATTGTGATGCCACATAAGCATGGCAGCAGATGGGATTCCAAGGATGAAGGCCTTTCGAAAAATCATAATTTAAAATGATGTTCTCTGTTCCACCAATTGATGAAGCTGACCCCTCTGTTTTCTGAAGAAAATCTATAGTTAATAAGGCTATAAGGCAGAGAATCTAGCAGACAAATTAGTATCTAAGTCAGGGATATGTTTAACAAAAACTAAAATGCAAGCTGTCTTCAATGTTAACAATAGTTCTTGCACATGTTCTGGATGATCAAATAAATATGACATGTTCTCAGAAATAGTTTCAGCAGACAATAATCCTTCCTTTTCGAGGGCCATTGAGAAATTGCAGACACACAAGCAAGCAAGAGATCCATTGCAATACCTTGTAGGAGATGGTGACTGAATCTATGAGCAAGTCCACACCAGGAGAGGGGCCTTCAAGGTAGAACACTAAACGTCTTGGTAGAGTTGTTAGATTAAATGAACCTTCCATCTTTTCCCAGTGTTCTTGTGAGGCCAAAATCCTAGTAATAACTGCTTAATGATAAAACAGTGCTGATGATATATTACACAACACACTGAATGATGGCTTATGGTCGAAATACCTTGCAATAGAAAGATAGTTAGTAGAAGACCCCTCCTCAAGTTTGAGAGTGATTTGAACTCCAATGGGCTCATGAACTTCCCCATGAACTCTGACATATGCAGCAACAAAGTACTCAGTACCAAGGGTGACCTTTTCCGTTATGTCCTGCTCAAGCCCCTGCCAACTCTGTGTGCGATGAGTAAGAACAGCATAGGTTGACCCTGAATGTGGCCTTACACCATAATGGTAACCTGATCCTTCAACGGCTACAAATGCATGGCAACTATTTGGTTGCCACAAATGTAGATCCTCAGAAAAATCACTGTTGGACAAAATGTTCTCCATGACAACTTCGTCAGAAGCACTGTGCTTATCTACTGCCTGCTCAACATTGCACAGGAAACAAAATGTTAATGTGCCTAGCATCATGACAGAGGGCATAACCTGGGAAGCCATGGTTGGCAAATAATCTAATATGCATAATATATTAAGTTATATAGAAAAGTTGATCTCGGGAAACCACATTTGCTCAAAAAGTTTCAAAGCTTCTAGCAGAAAACAGAAAAATGGAGAATACTATCTCCTAACAAGCCACATGGTCTTTATTCAGTTTACTTTGCACAAACATTTGCTCAAAAAACATTTTTATTTTCATGGTTTTTCTATCTCGTGGTAATAATACACTAAAAAGGGAAAGGACATAATTATGATGCAACATGTTTGCAAGCATGCCCCTTGTTTGCGACACTGGTTCAGTCCATCTTGACTTTTGTGCTGACATCAACGATGTACCTTACTAACAATAAAACAAAGAAATTAACATCCCATCATTAAATGAGAAGATAGGTCGAAGCCCTTGACAGCATTTGCATCACATAGCAGGCCTCTCTGGTCGGGGAGGATAGTTGTGATATTTGGAGTAATCCTGACAGCCTGACACAACTGGCACATGCTTCAGCTAAAACATATGATTTCTTCTCAAAAGTTCTGCATGATCTACTCTACTCGAGTGCCCAACATGTCTCGGAATCTCCCAAACCCAATGGGTTGCATTTGGATCTAGGAGGCTTCACCAGTATTGATAGAGACAAGATCAGCTGAGTGAGATCTACTCAAAAAAGCAAACAGGCAACCTCAAACCCGCAAAGGTAAAATATGTACAACCGATTGCAGCATACGCACCTTGAATTAATCTTTGTTCAGTGGGAAATCAAATCAACAGCTGATTGGCTATGCTAATGAAACCACCAAACAATCCTATATATTGCAAGGCCTACCGGAACAATCAAACAAGCATCCACAGCAAGAAAGGAATGCAGCGGCCGTTGCTATACCTTGGGCTCGGAATCGGGACCCTGTGGATCTGGTTGCGGGAGCGCGCGGCCGGCCCGGCGAGGGCGGAACAGAGACGATAGCCAGCCGCAGCGCCTCCTCATCTCATCCAACCCGGAAATCCCGTTCCGCGCAGCAGCAGCAGCTACCCGGCGGATGGCACGAAGTCAAAACAGGGGAGTGGAAGTGGAAGGAAAGCCGCGTAAGGTAAGCGGTGGTTGCCTTCCCTCCCCTCACCTACCTAACTGGCTACCGAGGTGGCGGCACCGCCGACACGACAGCTTGGGACGCAAGGGTAAGCATGCTTCGGGACGGCACGGAGATGCGCCCGTGAATGCGACAGCGGCGCCGAAGCGTCTTCCACAGGGAATGCCGGCGCGCGTGCGTGCGTCCGGAGCGATGGAAAAGGAATCGGATGCGAAGAATGCCGCGCGAGGAGGATTACTGGATTAGGAAGGCCCAGGTTATCCTACTCACGCTCGTCTCCTGGGTCTTCGAGGCATAAAGATGAACACCTTCCCCTAAAGCCAGACGAGTGCGCGGAGCCACGGAGGTAAGCAGTACCTCTCTGCAGGATCGGCGGCCCCTGACCCCTGGAGACGGAGGCCGCGCCGTGTCGGTGTTCGGCGAGCTGGGGCGGCGGCGGGACACTCGAGTAGCAGAGGACGCTGCGGTTCGCGGCTTCGCGCCGTCGATCGGCAATGACGGGGGGCGGGGGCCTGGGTGGGTGGGTGGGGGGGGGGGGTGGGGGGGGGGGGGGGGGGGGGGTGGGGGGGCGGGCGGAGGTGGATCCAAGTGAAATTGCTGCGCAAGCTGCATCATACTGTACATTGCAGATACCGAACTTTTGAGAAAGTCAACGTCATGAGAAGGTGACGTGTTGATGGGCATGTTCGTTTGGCTGTAACTTGGCGTAAATGATCATAAATTTTCAGCCGCAATAATATTTTTTTCCCACATAAATCAGTCAACAGTACTTCTTCACAAACCAACAACGATACGAACCAGCCAACCAAACAGGCTGCATCTTGGAAGACAAAATTGGCTCATGGACGCTGATGGAACCTGGCTTTTGCCACAGACCACTAAAAAAGATTGGGCTTTGCCGGAAGCCATTACAAATATAGGTTCAGTTCGCTCGAGCTTATTTAGAACTATTTTTCAATCATAGAGCAATATTTTTCTTTCATAATATTTCAATATAAACATCAGCATAAATCAAATTTCAACATCAGCGAACAGGTGATGATATAATTTGCTACAAGACACTATAGCCCTTATAATAATATTGCACAACCAAACTAGTCATATCTCCTCTCCTACAACTAAAAAACAAAATGTGGATTTTTTTTTTTTTGCGATATTGCAACGTGGGTCTATCCTTCTGCTTGCTGCGTTCTCCCATGGCCTCGCTCCAACACCCGTCCCTTGCGACAACATTCAAAACGAAATAGGCTGCCACCACCGTCGCCGAGGCCGCGCAGTTCTACCCCCATCGCTCGCCTCACTCTGCGCTCGGCCCACCGCCGCTCCCATCACTCGTGTCCCTCTTCCCCTGCTCCAAGCAGCTACGCGGAGAGGGAGATCAGCCAGTTGCCTCCACTCACTCGCTCCCTGCCGCTGGCTGAAGAGGGTCCATCCTCGGCTGCTCCGTCGTGCCATGTGACCGTACGAGCGAGAGGCATACCGGGCGCCGCGAGTGAGGGCAGCTGGTAGGCCGTCAATTAGGCCGTCCTAGCCTGTGGGTGCCCTTGCCGGTTGCGGTGGCATAGGTACAACCTATCAAAGCTCTTCCAGATCGATTTGATTCTTGATCTACGGTTCTAGCTCCATCGCGGCTCCAACCTGCTTCCAGACGTCATTGAGCTGATTGGAGTACAGGTCGAGGGGAGCATCATCGCGGCTGACCTCCCCTTTCTCATCTTACTTAGTAGGATTTGTAGTGGGCCTGTAGCCTTCTATCTGCTCCAATGGTCTAAAGCACTTTCATGTCTGTTGTTTCTGACGTTTGCTATTGGATCATACTTTGATGCTGTAATTTTAATTTTAATTTTTTTCATGGTGTACAAATTTATGTATAGGCTGACTTATTGTGAGGGTCTTGCCGTTAAATTTCTATGGGACTTCTGATAACTGTAAAATTTCATACAGTCTCGATACTCTATGACTGATTGTAAGGGTCTTGTGGTTAAATTTCTGTGGGTCTTCTGATAACTGTAAAATTTCATGCAGCCTCGATACTCTATGACTGATTGTGAGGGTCTTGTGGTTAGATACTCTGGGACATTGGAGCGACATGGATTTGTAAGAAACAGGATATGGACCCTGGTTGCTAAGCATCCATCACTGAATCATGATGATAACGGCAACAGAGTTTCTGTTGACCTTATTATACTAAAGCCATCTGAACATGGCCTCAAAGTGTTGGCCACATTGGTACGCATTTCTGCGCTTATCTATGTGTGTATTCCTATGACCATGCCTACTTTTTGTTACAGTTAAGTGAGGGCTACATGCCAAATTTCTGCTAAGCATTGTGTCATTGAGGTGTGTCATCTACTGACTGAAGCTGGGAATTACATAGGAATTGAATCAAAAGATACCTAGATCTATTTTTGTGCCATTTGAGAACAACCCTGGACATTTTCCCTGCAAACAAATACACTATGAATTACAGTAGTCCAAGGGTAAGAGCTCAGAGAGGCAGATCATATGTCTACTAAATTGGAAAATAAAATGCCACTCTGTGTTATTATTATAATTTTGAAGCAAACATGCCAACTTGATGAGAAAAGCAGTGTTACTTTCTTCTTTTGTTTTAGAAGTGGATTGGATGGTTTTGATTGCACAACTGTATTATCTATTTGGGCTCTTATCTCTGTCCATACATTTGGTTACATGACATTAACTAAAGCTGTCTTCCTCCATACATTCCTGCTGCAGAGAAAAATCTATCCTCAAATGCCTATAAACAAATAATGTGCCACTACACTCGCAATATAATGGATACATTTCTCCCGGTGATGTTCAAGTTTTTATGTCTTATAGGCATAATGCGATGGCTGATATGATTATGCATAAATTTATAAAGGAATGCATTAGACAAGGGAATAGCTTCAGCCACGAAGACCCTACTTCCACACGTAAGTTCTTCCATCCTATGCCTCAGTGGGTTCTGCAATGTTAATATTTGCGTCTCAGAATTAGTCAGGTATTTTTTACATAACAAATGCATAGGGCACGCAGCTCCTGCAAGGGAAACGAAAAAATCAGTTAAATTGTGGTCTCATTCAGAACCCCATAGGGGTCAGATCTTTTTTCTTCCTCCCATCCCGATGCCCAGAAAATTCAGCTATGTTTTGTGGTTACTACAGTATGCACGAATTTTGGTATTAAAAAGTGTGATCTTCTTGCTAATCTGCTTTATAGGTGTTATAGTATCGGTTAAACAATAATCTCTTAGGAAATATTTAGAATGTTGTTCGTTATAATACTATAAATTTATTAGGCATGACAATATAATTTTTTAATGAAGCACTTTAGATGGGATGTCATATTTCAGAGGAAAAATGAGCTTTAGTGTTTGTCGGAAAAAATGCTATAGTGCGTGTTTAGTTCGCGAATTTTAGGAACTTGGCTACTGTAGCACTTTCGTTTTTATTTGGCAATTAGTGTCAAAACGTTCGTCTCGCAATTTCCAACCAAACTGTGCAATTAGTTTTTTTTGTCTATATTTAATGCTCCATGCACGTATCGCAAGATTCGATGTGATGGCTACTGTAGCACTTTTTGGAAAACTTTTTGGGAACTAAACAAGCACATAGTAAAATTAAGGCTGTCCTAACCTGCACAGTGTAGATAAAAATGTTTTGAAAAAAACATTTCTCCTACAACTAAAAAGACTAGAGAATGGACAATCTCTTCGTGCGACAAAAAAGTTTCGCGTCGTCGTCCTGTCGTCCCCGTGCAATCCCTGCACCGACATGTGGGACCTGACATGTGCGCAACTCTCCGCAACCTCCCCATCCCACGTCCTCTCTCTTCTTCCAGGGTTTGGCCACCACCATGGCGAGCCGCCCGCTCTACCCCCGCAACCACGACCCGCACCCGCCCTCCTCCTTGCCCTTCCCGGCGGCAAAGCAACGACATCCATTGTCGTGGCCGCCGGTCGTACATCCCCACTCCCTAACCTACGAGACTGACCCACGTCTCTCTTCGCCAGCATTGGGCCCGCAAGCGGGAGAGGTGGGGACTAGGGAGCTAGGGTTCCCGTCGGTGCCGGCGCAGACCAGTCTAATGGCAGCGGGTGCGGGCGAGAGCCTAGGGGTGGAAAGACTCCTCTCCTACATCGAAGATCTCATGGGCGTCCACCACGCCAGCACCGACCGCGACGACAATGCGTAGGTCGGCGCCGTAGCGCGGAGGCTGCAGTCCGGCTATCAATTTGAGTCTGACGACCTCGAGCTGCATATCAAAGGTCCGCTTGTCACCTGTCCTGCTGTTTCTACGTTTTCAGTGTTTCTCCTCAATTGATATGGCCATATAAGCGCTTTTCTGGTTTAGATTTGGCGGATTTCAGCCAATATCGCTACTAATTACAGTAATTTATTTAGTTTTTTAGACGAGTAATTTATTTAGGTTGAATTATTTGAATATTACATGAAAGGGCATTGGCTGTGCAAAGGAAGCAAGGCATATCATCAATGTCATCACTCACTGATGAAATCCTTTCATTTGCATAGGTGGTTTTCATGAATAAAAACAATTTAGAAGCTAGGACCCTGTCCAAACCTGCAAATGTAACAAAAGATCCAGCTCCAGGTATACCTTTCTCAGTGATCATTCACTTGTGAAGCTTACTTTAGACAGAGTCTAAAGGTACACTATTAGTCAGACTTAGAGGCACACATTTATTCAAATCTCTGCTGCATATATCTTTATCAAAACAGAATTACGGCCTCAAATTACAAAACCAATAGGGAGAGAATTAACAAGAAAATTTATAGTTTCTGGTCCTTAATACCTCCATGATGAACTTTAGTTACATAATTGAGTATTGCCACTGGGTAAAATTGTACCTACATCCTGTGTAAATTTATAGTTTCTGGTTCTGTAGGAACTTGATAATAAAACGCATGAAGATACATCAATCTCAGGGCTAAAGGCAGGCTTGTTGCCTGCCAATACATGCAGGTATGGAAATTACATTCTCTAACATATTTCAGTCGTACATATCTACATGTGTTGGTGTTATCTCTTCAGTGACTGACATCGAGCGGGTTCTCTTCTGCCTGTGTTGGTGTTGCCTGTTAGATTTTCCAGAGCAATAAAACCTTATTCCCTCTTCTTTAGCCTCTGATATTACTCAAGTGGGTCTTACGGACGTAGTCAGGTTTGCTTCTTTTGTCTATTTATTTATGTTTGATTCATAATTTCCATTTTTGTGTTGGCTTCATAGATGCAGCCCACATTTTTTTCTGGGATTTGCTTGCAGAAAAGAAAAGAAAGAAATACACGAAAGTGGCTATGGGTTTCACCACTAAAATGGTGGTAATCTTCATATATATAGGTATCAAATATGCATTTGTTAATCAATTCAAAGTTTCTCAATTTTTTTGGACAAAACCAACATGCCAGCAAGAGATAGATCTTATTAGCAGGTTACACTGCGAAGCATCACCCTATGAACTAATGATGATCTTCTGGAATGCTTGCATTGTTTATTTTCACAAGGTATCCTAGCACATCAGCGTCAAAAAACTATGGTTCCTTCTCCTATATTCAGATTGTTCATACATTTTATCCTTTTGTGTTCTTTTAAAAGGCTAAATCTTTTCCTCTGTTCACCAAAGCTCAGAAAATTATTTGTGAACTGTGGTATCTGATTAGTCGGCAAAAGGTATACCTTTAGTGGTGACTGTATTCATAGGATTTTCTTGGCCTTCACCAGAGTTGCTGCCATCGTGGCTTCTCATTGCTGCATTTTAGACGTTATGAGAGGATTTTTATCTTCTTCTACATGTATTGATTTCCCTTGTACTAGGAAAAGCACAGCAGCAGCTGGCTACGATGGATGCCGATTTATCTATACATTATTTGAACTTGCTCCTGGAAATCAATGGTTTTCAGTTAAACAAAGTGCATCTTCCTAATTCATTTCATAGGACACATATCTTTGCCACTTGGTCTCAGAATCCTTTGTATTAGTATGTGTTAACTGTGAATGATAACAAGAGTTTTAGTTCTTAGTACCAGATTACTTGCTCTTGAGCTATTTATGGTTTTTGGGGTGCCAAGTTAGTTGTAGTTCTTATTACTTGCTGCGAATAATTTGTTATTGCACATCTTGTGTTTGTTTGGGGTGGTGAGAGACTTTTTTTTTCCGATTGCGATAGAGACATGTTGGAACTGTGTGGTGGCCCTGCAGTGTCATGAGAGGCATGTCAGGCAGTAGCAGTTCATGAAATGTGAAACTCCCTTAGAATATGATGTTTGTGCTGTAATAGCAATGCCGTGTCATTTATTTTTTGTGGAACTTAAATATCCCATTTTATTCTTAACTATGGAAACATATATCTTCTTTTTCTTGTTTTCATGTGCATGCTTGAAATATAACCGTAGCGATAGCACGTGCAGTATTTCTTCTTTTAGTTTTATGATTTATTTTTTCTAGATGTCATCGTAGAGTTAGTACGGGCAATATGCTATATTTCTAATTAGCTACTGAATACCAAAGAATGATGATCCATGGACAATTTTTCTTTTAATTATTTATATAAAATATACTTTGCCGTCAATCACAAAAACTTATCATTGGGTTGTTTGGAGTTATATTAACTGGCACAGAACTGCTAAGTTCATTTAACAGAGAAGAGTATCTATTGTATTAAAAATGTTTGGACGCATCACTCTTCAAGTATGTCAAACAAGCCTAATATATTATGTTAGTTTTTAAGTTGATTGTACTTTTAATCAGTGAGACCATATAACTAATCTTGGGTGTTGGCTTCCTCCTTGCAGTTTCCATTCTTTCTATTTGCTTCTATTAGGAATATATACTTAGTTATTACCTCCGCCCAACTATTTGCAATTATATCTCACTGTGTCATGTACTCTTGTACTAATTTAACTCAAGATCATGTATGTAATCTGCAGTGTAGCTTACTGGTAGCGAACAAAAGGCAGTTGAGCCACTTCCAAAGAACCAAGGTTATCACCTCATAAAACACATGCTGTCATGTCCAGATGTTCCAACCATCTGATCCTGTTAGGTTCGAATGGTTTTGAAAACTTTAAATGATAACTGGTCAATTAGATTGATGATTGTTAAACATTTAATACATGTTTTTCTTAAGAGAAGGCTTTTTGTTGCATTTCGGTTTTAGCAACTATTTTTCCGGTCCCTGTTGATTTAATGCAGGGGAGGAATAGCTAGCTGGATATGTGATAAGTGGGGCCATTCTAAATCACGCTTAGTCTCTCCATGGATCATAACACTTACAAGCAAGCATTCATGTGTTCTCCTATATATCGCTCATCGTGAATCTTGCCACATACTTAAGTGGATATCTTATTCTACAGTATATGTCTACGTGGAATAGACCAAAAGCCACACATATTTATACGGTGAGTATAACACTTTATTTTAAATTTTTGAGAAAGATTTTTCAAGAGACGCAGTATTACCCATGCGACAGGCACTAATATTGACATATATACTCGAGTATGTGTACATGATGGTATGGAGATATGACGAAATTTATTCGTGGATTTATTGGCGTACGAAAGAAATAGATATAAGAGATTTCTTCCTGCCGATATAAAATATTATCTTAGGCGCATCACGGAAATGTCTATAAGGTAGAGTTTGTAAGCCTGTGATGTCGCGCTCTCTGTGACTGTTAATTTCATAAACTTTGCTTTTTGAATTAACTGTCACTTTAATGTTGATATTTAATTTTTACAGTATTGTTATCTTATCGTGCGATCCGTGTGTTTTTAGTACAAATTGTTAGCTATTCCGTAGCAACACACGGGCACGCTACCTAGTAACACATAATAATATATGGACAAATTTGCCTCTGCCCTTCCATTCACCAATAGAAGTGTACGTTTCAGCTACATAAGTACTGTACACGTCATGTTTCAGCAAAATAAAACAAAAGGCACAGTAAACAGGTTTAGCCACAACAGGCTATCAAGTACACTGCTAAATCACCCATTACAAGGTTATTATTTCTTCTTGGACCTGACGACCTTCTTTGCTTTTTCCTTTTTCATGAACAACAATAACAACATAGCCTTTCAGTCCCAAGCAAATTAGGATAGGCTAGAGTTGAAATCCACCAAAAACTTCAAGTCACAGTTCAGGCACTTTAATAGCTGCTTTCCAAGTACTCTATTCAAACATAGATCTCTAGTATATCCCAAGCTTTCAAATCTCTTTTTATTGTTTCCTCCATATCAATTTCGGTCTTCCTCTACTTCTCCTCATATTATTAGCTTGGCTTAGGACTCCACATTGCACTGGTGCCTTTGGAGGTCTTCTTTGGACATGGCCAAACAACCTCAACCGATATTGGACAAACTTTTCTTCAATTGGTGCTACCTCTAGGTGATCACGTATATCATCGTTCCGAACTCAGTCCATTCTTGTATGACCGCAAATCCATTGCAACATACGTATTTCTACAACACTCGGTTGTTGAACGTGTTGAATCTTTGTAGGCTAACATTATACTCCATACAATATAGCCGGTCTAATCGTCGTTCTATAGAACTTGCCTTTTAGCTTTTGCGGTACCCTCTTGTCACAGAGAATGCCAGAAGCTTGTCGCCATTTGATCCACCCTACTTTGATTCTATGGCTAACGTCCGCATCAATATCTTCATCCCTCTGTAGCATCGATCCTAGATACCGAAAGGTATCCTTCTTAGGTACTACTTGACCTTTCAAACTCACATCTCCCTCCTCCTGTACAACTCCACCAAAGTCACATCTCATGTATTCGGTTTTAGTTCTGCTCAATCTAAAACATTTAGACTCAAGGGTCTGCCGCCATAACTCTAGTTTCCTATTTACTCCCGCCTGACTTTCGTCCAATAACACTACATTATCAGCGAACAACATACACCAAGAGATATCCCCTTGTATGTTCCTGGTAAGCTCATCCATTACCAAGGCAAAGAGATACAGGCTTAAGGCTGACCCTTGATGAAGTCCAATTTTAATCGGGAAGTAATCTATGTTACCATCGTTTGTTCGAACACTAATCACAACATTGTTGTACATGTCCTTGATGAGGGTCACGTACTTTGATGGGACTTTATTTGTCTAAAGACCACCACATAATATTTCTTGGTATCTTGTCATAGGCCTTCTCTAAGTCAATGAAAACCAAGTGGTGGTCCTTCTTCTGCTCTCTAAACCGCTCCATAATCTGTCTTATTAAGAAGATTGCTTCTGTGGTTGACCTTTCGGGCATGAAACCAAATTGGTTTGTTGATATCTGCATCATTCCTTGCAGGCGCTGCTCGATGACTCTCTCCCATAACTTCATAGTGTGGCTCATCAACTTAATTCCCCGATAATTAGTACAACTTTAGATATCTCCCTTGTTCTTGTAGATTGGTACACTTCAAATAATGCTGGAGATGCAACAGACTCTATAGTGTCTTCAAGTTCCAATTCCAATATCCTATCCTTGACCTAGTGATCTGTTGCCATCTTGTTCTTCTCAACTTTTCCGGTGCTTTGACAAGTGTGTTTGTGAGGTATCTTTTTTATCTGTGTCAAATAGAAACAAAATAAGAATTAGAAAAGAATATGAGAATGGGAATTGTTATCCATCAAACACAACCGGAATTGATGCAAAATTGCATATTTCTTACCTTCCAAGTCCTTACATCTTGCAACTATGAAGCAATATCCACCAATTACATATTCACCTTTTATTCCATATTGCCTAATAGCCTTTTTAAAGGTATCACCAATGGCTCAGAACATGCATATTCACAGCTAATTTATCCTCCAAACCAGCATACTCTACATCATCTAACTCAAAATTGGACAAATCAGAAAGTTCATCTTCGATAGGATTCTCGTCATCCAAACTGACGTACTCTACTTCATCATCCACCCAATGCTCTTCACTAACGTTCTGAACTGGAGGCTCTATAAGGGATGGTGTAATTTCAAGTGGAAGCTCTACAGTGGATGATGTAATTTCAAGTGGAGGTGTGCTTCGGCATAACTGTCCCCCTACAACACACAAGGCACGCACCGATGAGGACATCACTCCGTCACATACAAGCCAAGGAGAGGAGGAGGTCCAGCATGGCGTTCAATTCATCTTTTTCATGGTGGAGGCCCAGTCCATCTGAAGTTGGAGCCCATCTCGGGTTCTAGGATCAGTCTGTCATAAAATTAGTCACACGGGCGCGTCCGGGCTCCGTTTTCGACGATCAATATATGGATGGAAAGCTAATTAGATAAGGAAGCTAATGCAAGTTGTCTCATGTCAAAAGCCCTTCGGAATCAACAGGAATCATTAAAACAAGTCAGCGTTCAGAATCTGTCAGGGTGCTGTGACACCGTCTTTTGGTCCGTTGGACCATGTATCGTGTGTGGGCCCATTAGGGGCGCGTCCAGGGGGTGACGCCCAAGACTCTATAATTAGCAGTCGTCGCTCTCCTTAGGGTTTATGATTTTGTTTAGTTCTTGATTTCCTCGTGAAACAGACGTCGTTTTGCTATAACTGTGCCGCCAAGGCCACTTGCTGTGAGCCAGGGTCCCTGTTCTTGATCTTGTTCGCCTGTAGCGATTAGTCCTTTCGAATAAAGATTTGAATTTGTTTTCGTTATTATAAGCTTCATATTTATTTTCAATTTCAGATTGCGTTCATTCTGTTCTTGCTTGTGTTCTTGATTCGCTGGTAGGAAAACCTTTTCGGCGAGGTCAATCGCGTTCGCGTGGTTGATAACCAATGGAGCAGTGATGTAACGATTGCGGGGATCTGAATTAGTCTTGGTTCAAAACCTAGATCATGAACGTCGAGTCTCCACTAATCAACGCTATCATACCTATCGAAAGATCAGACCTTGTCTACATTAAGTGGTATCAGAAACCTTGTTGCCCGTTAGGTATACTTTTATTTTTCCTTTTAGATTGTTACTATTTTTGCTTTACCTATAGTCCACAACAAGCAAAAAAATACACCGCCACATATTCCCTATCCTATAGCCTCGTTGTGCCGTGCAATTTCGTCTCTGTTTCACTTGTGAGTTTGTGTCCTAGGGCAAGTTCTGATTGCTGGTTTTAGATCGTTTTTAGTCCAATTTATGTCTTTCCCTTTGTTTTTTATCATAATCCGTGAACACCAAGTCTTGTTGTATTTCTTATGTATCCATCAAACCCTAGTCCACACCATCTAATTTGTTACACTTATCTTCACTGTTTGCATCTATCCATAGCCGTCGTAACGACTTTTTGCGCGTATTGTTCTCGTTTTATCCTCTAATTTAGAGCCAATTCTTAAAATTGGTCTAATTTTCGCATACGAACTTAGATTTTGACGTTCCATATATCAAAATCTATTAGAAAAAAATTTCGGATCCGCTCGTCCCCGCTTCGCTGGGTTCAGAAAATTTTATTTTGGTAAAAAACTGGAGGATCCTCTTTTTATGATCACAAGCTTTTTGTCAATTTTGAGCACGTCTTCTGAATTTCTGCTGCCGCCCAACATCATCCATGAAATCAGATTTGTCATTTCTCATCGCACGTACTTGCACTGAGAGCCTTCTTATGTCACAGTACATATCAATTGCATGAAGCAGTTCATGGTCAGATGTAATTTATTCATAGCTACGACTCAGAATCTCATATTGTCCCAAATTGGTGACACGCAACTTGTGCATAGCGCCTAGCTTAATTTCTGTACTAGTACCAGTTAGCAAATCATTCCATCGTGAAAATAGCAGAAGACTTACCCATCGGGGACCCATGAAAAATCAGCATGGTCCTGCAGGAAAATCTCGCTGAAGAATCGTGGAGGCTCCACCTGTGGGATTCCCCCGCCGGGAGGAACCGCAGCCCCGCTTGGATGTGCCATCGGGGGGAACCTTTGCAGCCAGCACCAGCCTTTGCCGCCGACGCAGCTGGGAGGAAGCGCCGCGCCACAGGGAAGTAAGATCGCTGCCATGGGAGGGGCCTCCAACGCCCCCGCCGGGAGGGGACGCCGCCGAGAGGGGACCGGCAACTCCACATACGGGAGTCGGTGAATGCTAACATGTTGCAGATATGGAGAGTACTTGATAGCCTAGAAGGCCGAACGTCGCTTAGCTTTGTACCCGACGCATCCCAAATCTTCCTGGCGGGCGTCGCCCCTGCCCGGCGGCCGGCGCTCAGCAGCCGCTCCTCATGGCTCAGTTTGTTCTTAATCTGACGATCTTGTGTTCTCCTGCTGTCTACTCTCAATCTAGATGAAGTACAGCCGTACAAGTACCCCACACAGCAAATACCCAATTATGCAATTTGTAATTAAATTAACGATCGTCTGAACATTGAGGTCTCAGGGTTTTTATTTTTTTCTAGCTATACAATCTGAAATCAGATTCTCAGAAAGCAGTTTGTAACTTGCGTTCAAGCAATGAAGTAAAGAACGTTCTCTTTCATTCCATCCAGCAAGATGCCAGGTATCGATCTAGTAGTGACTTCTACATTATACGCATAGCTGCTATCTGCTTTAGTTTTTTAACCACAATTCCAATGAAACATGTGATAATTCGCTTTCATAAGATGGAGGATCATAGTCGTAGAGAGAAAATGTAAGAGGTAACTACTGTTGTGAAACCTTATTTTGTCATAATATGCGGTTGTTATTTTATCAATGTCAAGTTATGCATGATATTATATTATCGGGACCTATAAATCAGCAATTAATACTGTTGGGCGAAGCCCTCTATAAATTTATGGTGGTACACTACTAAGAGGACATACATAATTTGATAGAAATACATGGTGAAAGCTCGTCTAGTTAGTGGAATTTTTCCCCTTATCGTGGTGTATTGGCACTAGGCAAGCTCAATGTAGCTTCGCCCCTGGTACTGTGAATACCGACCCCAGCAGCCATTTCTCCTGGCTTCGCCCCTGAGGACCAAAAAAAAAAAATCTGATTCTAGACTACACTATCCGTGTGTGTTGAAGAAAATGAATAGGGTGGCTTGTAAGCTTGTACGTCTGGGCTTTGAAGGCACGAGATCACAAAAAATGGGCTATAACTAAACTACGCTAAGGCTAACAGCATGACGTGCGCAACGTTTAAGTGTTTAATAGAGGTGTATTGAGCCAAGCAAGTAAAGACACCCCCGGGAAAGTTAGTGTCAGCATAAGCATGCCGTCGTGGTGGTGGAGCGGCTTGACGTGTCACCGACTCATCTGGGCATCACCGGAGGAAGATTTGTAGTTCTACCTTAATTTTCCACTTCATTAAGTAATTTCTTTAAACTGAGTGTAATGGGAAGCCAAAACTAAGATAGTCTCTTTAGCATCCATCCAATTTTATGGGTAATAAGAAATTTCTCAATGAGTCAAAACAGTGGTATGGGTCTACATATGTAAGTGCAATCAAGTCCTATCGTGGGTTTTGGTGATAATGACCACACAATTAGGGGACTAATGAGATTTATCGCGTTGACAAGCAGGTAAAATGATAAGTAAGATTATACATATGTTGGTGGAGCCCCCAATTACAAAAGGACACGGTGACCGACTCAAAGGCGCTTAATTATTTTATATTTTAAATTTAAGTGTAGAAAAAGCCGCACTACAAAGGGATGCAATACACAAGCTTCAATGTGCAACCATGAGCTCAAATACCCACCAAATTATCCTCATTACCTAATCAAGACAACAAGCTTTTCACTCCATCCTTTTGGCTGTCTTTGGCCAAGCAGCAGTGCCACGTGAGCGAGCAGCACTGCCACAACTTAAAATGGCCGTTGGGCCTGAGGGGGTATTTTATCCGCTCCCTCATCCCCTCCAATGTTTAGCTCGCCCATTTCCATGACTTGGCAACCAGAACACCTCTCCTCTCTCCATTGAAGGCTCCCCAAGCTCCCAAGCTTCTCTCCCTTGATTCCCTTGCTAATCTTTGAGAGATTGTGCCTTCAAACTTCGATTGAGAGTTGCTCCAATTGATCTCCAACTCCCAGAGCTCGTGGTTCGTGTTCAAGCCGGTGGATTGCATCTATTACTCTTGGAGCTTGCTCCTAGCCGACTAGAGCATTGCCTGTGGAGCTTGCCAACTTGTGTTGCAGCCCCGGGAGGTTTGCAATCACCTCAATCAGCTAGTGAGATCACCCCTCATCTCAAGAGTTCATTCTCTTAACTTGAGAACGAGGATAGGGTTCCACGAAACCCAAGCCTTAGTGGCTTCCTCAACAACGTGGAGTTATGCAAGCCTTAGTGGCGAGCTGAACCACGGGATAAATCGGTGTCTCACTTGTGTTCTTGTGATTTGCATTGCATTATTTGTGTTTGTGGTGATTCTAGGGTTTGGTCCCGATCTACTTGTGCATAAGCTTTCGATCTGATTCAAGTGGTGGAATAGGTTCAATACTACCCCAGGAAGCTCAGTAATTTACGTGATCTATTTTCCCTTAGGCAGATTTTGAATTGTAAGCTCGTGGGTCTGTGCGAGTAGCAGTGCTACTTGAGTGACCAGTAGTGCTGCTCGAGCAGAAGTGTTGCTTAGGTTTTTAATAGAGCTTTTGAGTTTTTGTTTTGATAGGCCTATTGTTGACACCTGTGGTGGAACACAGAGACAAAATCCGCAAGCGCACTGGGTCGAAGTAGTTTTACCTAGAGTATTATCGATTATCGTACCCACGGGGAAACGTGTGTGTTGTCTACTTACTAGTTTGTCCTAGAGGTAGCAATCAAGGTATAAGTACGAGTAGAGAGGATTCATATGGTTATGACCCTATGCAAAGCAAGGTTTATATTCTAGTGTTCACTTTAGGACGTCCGCTTAGGCAGGTAAAGCACCACTAATAGATAACTCTACCGACGCGACTACGATCCTACTAATTTAAGGACCTGCTCAATTTGGCGTGGACTACAAAGGATAGACGGGGCTGTCACCTCCTGCTGCTACCACACAACCAAGAAGCAAGGGAGCAAACATAGGTAGCTGATAGCCTAAGCACCACGCTTATGCTAACGATTACTACTCTAATCCGGAGATCTAGCAAGGACTAGAGCACTCAAAAGAACTAGTGAACCCATGAACAAAAGAGCACAAAACTTACTTTAAGCAGAAATCAATTACCGGACGTATCTCAGATGTAAACTTAGAGGAGCCTAGATCTTCCAAAGTACAAGCTGTAGAGGTAGTACCGATAGGCCAGTACCTCCTCCCAACTCCTCCCTCACTCTCTAACTCGCTATTTTCTAGGTACAAGACTAGATCCTATAGAGGACTAATCTTCTCTTGAGAGCTGGCTCTGATCCTAACAAGCAGGATATGAATTAGGGTTTCAAGATAGCTCTAGGGAGGGGATAGGGGTGTCTTATATAGGGGAGATGGAGTAGGGGGCAAGGCATTGCCATGTCATTGATCTGCATCAACTCCCTCGATCATCGTTGGATGAACCGACTTAAAAGGATGGCGTAGATGCAATGTAGGAGCGCGGTGGAGAACTGACCTGACATTTAGCTCCACCTTAATGGTTTTCTGGATAAACCCTCTTGCAAACATAGATTCATCAAAACTCATGGAATTTATTAGTTTAAACCCCCTAAACCTATGTTTGGTGATGAAATCAAGTATATATGCAGGTTATATTGACGGTTTATAATTAATGTTAATGACCGTCAACAAGCTCCCCTAAGCTTACCCTTTGCCAGTCCCTGAGCAAAGCTAAACTCAGCAATGGATCAGGAATTGCTTACCCTTTGCCAGTCCCTGAGCAAAGCTAAACTCAGCAATGGATCAGGAATTGCCACAATGCTTTCACGCCTTAAAAGTACACAAGTGTTCAATCAAGAATTCTCCTCTGGATTAGAATAAACTGATATGACTTTCAAACTTACCCATGTTACCTTCAACCATGGGGCTTCTTAGCCTTCACTTAGGTCTTAAGCAATTGAAAGACAGAATGATCAAGTCAAGCACTATGTCTTAAGTTCTTTGTTCAACCATTATTCTAGAGTTTTTATAAGTTTTCAAAATAAAACTCAGAGATTCCATTGTATGACACTCTTAAGTCTCTCAATATATGTGGTATTTGTGGATCCTGACCAAGGCAATAATAATGTTATGCCTTTTCTCTTCCTACTACTAAGGCTTATGTGGAGTTCATAGGTAGGGAGAAAGCTAGAGCGTACTTGCAATGCATATATTTGTAAAGTCAAACAACAGATGCAAAGAGAGATGAGTCATGTAATGAAATCAAGATGTGCATATGTGTGGAAGTATGGTGGATATATAGTAGCTAACCTAATTCTACTTTGCTCCTTAAAAATATATCTCTATCTTAGAACTTAGAAACATTTGCAAGGGAACAAGGGCTATCTTATTCATCTCTTTTTTTCAGGCGGGCATCTGAGTACCCATTGTTTTAAATATCTCGAACACTTGTCCATTTTTTAGCTCTTTTTTTTCTTTTTTTTCTTTTTTTATGAAAAACTTTTGCATAGCCCCATGTCTCTTTTCTACAACAGAACTTTGAGAGAGATATCAATAAGAACTTGGAGCATTTATTTTGAGTGAAAACCTACCAAGCATGTGTTTGTATTCACCTCTAGTGTAGGAGTAGAACATTTTTTGGTGGATTTAGATGGAAGGCATGTTTTCACGCCTACCCCTAGTATAGGAGTTGTGCACATTTGTGTGGTGTGTACGTGATCTTGATTTTAAGTGCATGACAAATCTCTCATAAGGGTCAACAAAGCTTGACAAAACTCAATGCAAAAACAAGCAGCATATATATAAAAGTTTTCCTAGCCTAAATAACATGTATGACTCTAGTGGGAATTTGAGCTATCATACATGAACTCATCATGTAGCATTTTTATGTTTTTTAAAAGAAATCTCCAAAACTTTAGTGTCACTTAGAACAAGATAAACAACAGCTCAGACCTTCTCATATCATATCCATCAATTACCTAGACTTAGATCAAGCATATGCTACCCATGAGTTTTAAGTTCAGAGTAAATCCTTATATCAAAACAATTTTATCTGAAACTCGGGAGAATTCAAGGCTGAAAACTAGATACTTGAAAGAAATTACAATAGAACAACTATTTATCATTTATATTTTAAGGAATTGTCTTTAGAATCCATTTTATTTATTTAGCTCTTAAAAGAAATTAAAGTAAACTAGACACACTCTTTTTTATTTTGTTTTTATTTTTTTATAAAGCAAACCAAACAAATATAATAAAACAAAGGAAGAGAAATATTTAGCTGGATACATGAGGGCGCCTCTCCCTCATGCTAGTTGATGGTAAACCTGGCCAAGGACAAAGTGCAAGGCTAGCAAACCCAAGACAGGTTGGCCTACCTTTCTCATGGTTCTTCCGTTGTTTGTCAATGTCGTGCTTTGTTTAGGAGGGTTGCCTTCCCCCACACTTGAATTTTGATACCTTTCATAAACAACATGTGGAGACAAGCACCAATAAAAGACTAGAAAGATTCTAGCCATACTTTTTTCAAATGTATAGATAGCTTAGCATGGGTTTTAAAAGTTTTTCACAGAGTAAAGAAGAAGAGCTAAATTGAAAACGTTATTTAAATTCTATAAAGTTAATTATATCCAATTTTTTTCTAGCAATTGTGTGTCATGGAAAACTTTTCAACGCTGACCATTTACCTTGAAAAATGTACCTTTGTTATTTTGAAGTGTGATAGCTCCATGAGACGATGTGCTAATTACCTTGTAAGGTCCTTCCCATTTGCTTCGTAGTTTCCCATGTCCAAACAATTTCACTCTAGGAGTTGAAAAGCAACACCTTGTCACCTGGTTTGAATTTCTTATTTTTCAATCTTTTGTCATGCCACCTTTTCGTCCTCTCTTTGTAGAGTTTTGCATTATGATATGCCTTTTCTTGCCATTTCTCTAGCTCAGGGAGTTGCATTTTTCTTTTCTTTTTCTGGCTGCTTCAAAGTCCATGTCCACCTTTTTATGGCCTAATGAGCTTTGAATTCCAAGTCGACAGGTAGGTGACATGTCTTCCCGTAGACAAGTTGGTATGGTGACATTCCAAGAGGTGTTTTGTAAGCTGTTCTATAAGCCCATAGTGCTCCGAATAACTTATCTTTCCATGCCATCCCCATCTCATTGACAGTCTTCTGCAGAATGTTCTTGATTTGCTTGTTTGACATTTCTGCTTTTTTGCTAGTTTGAGGATGATATGGTATCGCGATGTTATGATGGACCCCATGATCGGATAAGAAGCATCGGAACTTTCTAGCAATGAAGTGACACTACTAGAAATATCCACTTCTATGACAAAAATGCTAATGATGAATTTGAAATCGTCATAGAAGATCATTTTTTATGATGAATATTTCTGTTTCGTCATAGATCAGTGGTGACGATCCTGCAATTGTCCCTTTCTATGATGAAATCAGGCATCATAAAAAAACATCATAGAAGAGCGCAGGGTTTCATCATAGATCACTCGCGTGACTCATCTATGATGATCTTGTTTAAACCTATGACGAATAGGGCTTCGTCATTGAACTAATTACCCATCTATGATGGACAATATTTGATCTATAACGAGCGGCTTCATCATAGATCTCCACACTATATTTTCTCCATCCGACGTGTACCTGTGGGACCTATAGTTACTCATCCGTGACGCTTGCAATTCGTTATAAAAGTCTCCGCTTGATCTTTTCTCCATGCAACGTGTACCTGTGGGACCCTTCTCCATCCTATGTGTACCTATGGGACCTATAGTTACTCATCCATGACGCTTGCAATTCATCATAGAAGTCTCCGCTCGGTCATTTCTCCATCCAACGAGTACCTACGGGACCCTTCAGCATCCGACCTATGGGATCCGACAGCTTATGTTTCACGTGTACCTATGTACCTGTTCTCTATCTCCATCTAATCTGTGGGACCCAACGGACTCATGGGACCTGATGGCTTGCGTGTCATGTGTACCTGTGGGACCATCCGACCTTTGGAACTTGACGGCCAGTGGGACCTTTCTCCAGCTCCATCTGACCTATGGGACCCGACGGCTTGCGTGTCACTTGTTGCCGCCAGGGTTTAATAAATTCAAACTTAAAAAAACCATGAGACCTGGGAGTCAAACTCGGGACCTAGATCAAGGAATATACCATCTTCACCATTGCGCTAGACTCCTGGTTGTGTGGACATGTCTTTGGAGTCTTAATAGTAGTATATGTTCTCTGTGTGGATAGGTTGACTTACATATTGGATGTATCCGCTGCAAGTGGAAACAAATCTGTGCCCGTTGGACTTGCAGTGGTGGTGGCAACAATGGAGGATCCCTAGTGTGCTGTGGTGGCTTAGGCGTCCTTTTGGAAGCTAGGCGGTGGGTCTTCCTGGTGGAGCACGGCGGCATTAGCGTCCGTGTTCGTCATGTGCCACGACAAAAGCGACAGATCTGATCCGTAGGTCTCCTTTCTCGTCTTTTCCTACCTTTACTGTTTTGGTCCTTGCTTGAACATAAAGTATACAAGAAACATTGTAGCGTTGTAGATCTGGTTAGGCCAATGCTGATGAAAAGAACTAGGACATGGCACTGGTTTTCTACATATGTTCAGTGTTCTTACTGTAAATGCCTATGTGCATCTAGGCCTGTTAATTATCAAGTGCTTGCTATATTATACCAATCCATCTAGGAAAACATATAGGCCCTTCGCTTCTGCCTTAAACTATTTCTGTCCAGTGCTTGCTTGATTCTACATTTCTGTTTGTATGATCCAGTGCCACCGGTGAGTCCTTATGGTATTTTGAACTTGTAACATATCTGAGGCCACATTTCTATGCCAATGGTGTCTACATGGCTATTGGATGTATTAGGATGCAGCTCATATGTTTGCTTTATGTGTCTTCTCCTTGTTGACATCCAAGTTATCCATTTGGTTCCAAACAATAGGAAGGCATTGAAAGCAAATCAATTCTTTGTGTCCATCATTCACATCACTGAGGCCAATAATGTTTAAGCTACACATGTTGCTACTGATGCCAATGATGATCACTACCACTTGTTCACTGACATTCTACATGTGAAAACTGAGGAAGCTCAATTAACTGCTAAAATTATAATGGTTACAACTCCATTAACTGCTACTCTAGTTTGAGTTATATATATCTATGTGGTGCTACTCTAAATTTACATGAGGTCCTACCATGAAAATTGTTAATAGTTGCATTTTGGTATGAGTTGTGGACTTCACTGATGGATCTTTGTTGGATTATTTTTCTCTTTAGTGATCTCATTACTGAGGAAGCTCTCATTGTACTGCACACTGACAAAATGGAGGAGGCTCCCAACAAGAGGAACGCACTAGCTAGCCTCACGGAGGATCTCGTTTTCAAGATCCTCCGCCGCCTCCCCACCCACTCCTTGTTCTACTACAAATGTGTCTGTCGCTCCTAGAAAGACCTCATCTCAAACTCCAACAACCATAAGAAGCTACCCCAGACTATGGCCCCGCTCCTTGGAATTATTGCCCTTCAACAATGATAATGTGGCTCTCTCAGATTGCTGCAGCGGCCTCATCCTATGCTAGTGCCTTGAGGCTGATGGATACCACTATGTTGTCTACAATCTAATGACCCAGAAGTTTAAAATTCTGCCGCCTAGCACCCATGATGTTAGCCATGCTATTGGTGAGGCTCGCTTAGCGTTCAATCCATGTGATTAAATATGTGGATGTCAACGCTGTGTGTGCAGGTGTGGAGATATACTCATCTCAAACTATAGCATGGATCTATAAGAAATCTGAATGGGGCGAGCATACTGATGTGGCATTTTATAGACAACCAAGTGTGTTTCTTAACAGTTATCTGCACATTATGGGGCACTCTGGGAGGTACTCTATGATATTTGTTGTGGATATGGAGGAAAACACATGGAGGAAAATTGATAGGCTAGATGGTCTTCATCACTCCATGCATCAAACTCAGGGTCACTTGTGTTTTTGTACTGTTGATGGTCCTAATGATTCCAAGCTTTTAATCTAGATCCTTGAAGACTATGGTATTGATAATCTGGATCCTTGAAGACTATGAATTTGGAAGATAAAAATTCACAAACATGTCAACTTGTTGTCAATCGAGGACTTAGAAATATTTCTGAGAGCTCTAAAGGAGCACTGCATTCAAACTTGAGGCCACTGTTTGAGATACTTAGAAGTTGAATCAGGTCTTGGTCCAAAAATAAAGTTTATTGTACTCCACTCAAACTTCAATCTTTTATTAAAGGTAAAACTTCATATCTAGTACAAAAACCTATTGCTTCATCTTGGTCAAAGCAGCACCTCGTTAAACCCTAGGAATTAGGGTTTTCGACCAATTGAGGCCTTTTCTTGACATTTGCTCAACATGAACCCTTCATTACTTTTGTTAGTAGAGTTAAATTAGAGTCATTTGGGTAAGGTAGCAAGGTTTGGTCAATATCCCATGTTCCCATTCACTTGATGAATGCAATTCAAGAAAGATTATAACTTATCATTTCATGTGACTTCTTGATTCCAAACTTCATTGAAACTTTTCCACTAGTTCAATATGGATGCATGTTGATGTAATATACATGAAACAAGCATGTTTAACATTACTCATGCCTAACCTTAACTAGGGTCCACATGTAAGCAAAGTGTGTATTATCCGAGTCCAAGTTGGGGCTCATTTTCATAGGTTTGACCTCAATACCTACATCATTACTTCCATATTATGAACTAGAGATCATAATCATTGCTTGGCATATCCTACTTAAGTCCAATTTTGCTGCTTAACTCATGACTAACACCTAGGGTGTTACAAGCCTGCTGTTGGGCGATCGCCAAGTCGTCTCATGCCTGGGAGGCTAAATTCTTGGAAGCTTGAAGTGCATCGAGCGAGGCGTCTAGCTCACCACGTAGCGTCTCGATGTTTAGCCTGGTCTATGGCAAATCTGCTTGGACTATGCGATAATCCTTCAATAATTGATGGTACTCTATGTCTTCTGAGGATTCATGCTCTTTTGATGATTTGCCTACTTTAGAACCAGAGGGCTGTGCGGGGACAGACGGGCTCGATGACGGCTAGCGGTGACGGGACGACTCTCCGGCACCACCAAGGGAAAGCCCCATGACCTAGGATGGCGCCGCCATGGAGAAAGCGCTACATAATGCAAGCCAACTTCAAGCCCATATAGGATAAGGGGGAGAGCGATCTGATTGAGAAGGCAAACGACTTTTACCGAACTAACCGACATAGCTTGACATGGAATCATAGGTGGCTACCTCCATCGGGGGATGCCTCATGGGGCTGCTTTCCGAGTATGATCCCGAACGAAGAACTAGGCACCAGGGCAAACAAGGATCAAGACACCATCATGCCCATGAACACCTATTGAGATAGTAGGCAAATTCCAACTACTAGTTAAATTAAATAGCATGAACACAAAACTAGTGTGAGCATTGCTCGCATACCCTGGTTAAATGAAGATAAATAACTTAAGAGTGGTGATGATCCACCTTGAAAGGGGAACTGGCAGGTTAGAGACTTGGCCGATGAGAGATCCGTCTGTCGGTGGAGGATTGCCGGCGTTGAAGGCCTCTAGGGACTCCACATCGATAGACGACCTCGTCCGCTCTACCATGGTCCTGGTAGGAGGCATCGACGATGTAGTAGGGTGGAAGGCAAAAGCTTTGGGATGGAATCAGGAGCTCTAGAGAGAGAAGGCAGTAGGTATAACCTTTCCTCTCGCCCCTTGTCTGTGCTGTTATAGTTTTGGGGCCTACGCGGGAATGTAGGGGCATGTCGTTCGGGTAGTCAAGATTTCAGACAGCTGGACCTTGTGTGATCCTGTAAAGTATAAAGTTTCTGAACAAAAATAATCCTTAATGTATGGTTCTTGCAAGTTCAACGAATCTTATCAAATACATGAAAATAAGACGAGTTGGGTTCAACACAGATCAAAGCCACTCATGACTACAACTACTACTAATACAAATGTTGTGACCGAGTGCACTCCGTAGGCAATAGTTTTACTCATGCTCTGTACAATATAGTGTCCGATGAGATCAAATGTGCAGTATTTGGACTTTCTTGTGAGCGCGGTAAAATATGAGAGTGAAGCGAATGTGTCCAGAAAGCTAGACACAAGATGTGATTCGAGAAAAGGAGCTTTTGACACGCTTGAGACTTGAATACCTGGTGCGGTTGTGATAGGTATTTTTTGTACCTATTTGATTCCAATCCAAGCAGTCATAGCAGTCGAGGGGCAGACTGAAGACATGTCTAGCTCAGTCAGATTTACAATGCTCGAACCATCATAGGGACTCTAGGGCAAGGCAAAATAAATATTTTTTCCAACCGGTGTGCTATGCCTCGAGTGCTGTCGCACTCCCTCGAGAACCTCAACCAATCGTACCATGGAAGGCGCATTTGATCGAAGATGTAGGAGTATTGACATTCCCAAGCGTACACTAATGAAAACAGAGCATGTCTCCTCCATTTACGTTGATGAGACGACATCGTTCTCGGTGCTAGTTTTTACTACATGTTAGCTTCTCTACTGATGCCCCAATAGTGTGTGCACTCCTTGTGTTTGTGACAACACTAGAAACATAGAAAAAGAAAGCCCCCCACCACTACCATGTGAGGAGAACGAGAATAGAGACATACCAACAAGGATTCCTCAAGACTATCAAGTTCCCTAGTTGGCATGGTAGGGCTGCAAGAAGACATGGTAAGACTGAGCCAGAGTGACCTAGAATTTCTTCTTCCTGGATTGTATGCAGAAACATTGCTAAGTGCTCATTTTCTATGTGCTAAATCTAATCTGCTAGGGTTTGCCTTTGGGAATGAACTTGTCCCTCATGTGGCTATGTTGATCGTTGTGCACGCAGAAACTATCGGCTTCAATGGCCCGTGTCATCGGAGGTCATCGAAAACTCGAGCTTTGTCTAGACGATGAGCAAAGCCTGGCCCGATGGAAGGTGGAGGTGTTCCCTAACAGTGGTCACTTGTACCTCCATTGGGGATGGAAGCACTTTGCCCATGCCCTCGACCTCCAAGATGGGTTCTCTCTTGTATTGCAGTATGATGGCTGATCATGGATTAACATCAAGGTCTTTGACCTTATAACCTACTGCAAGCAGTATCTGCATGACTTCGAGGCCGGCGGTAGTCAGCTCTCCCTATCCATCATGGAGCCGAGGAGTTTTGTAGTGATCCTAAAGAAGTACCACCTCAAAGCGAAGTATCTGGTGAGCACTCGTGCGAGACGCAGAACGTACCGATGATGTCGCAAGTTACCATTGTCCTCACAGATTAATGTCAAGGTCTTCGACCTTACTACCTGCCACAAGCAGTACCTACATGACTTCGAGGCCGGCGGTAGTTAGCTCTCCCTATCCATCATGGAGCTGAGGAGTTTTGTAGTGATCCTAAAGAAGTACTACCTCAAAGCAAAGTATCTAGTGAGCACTCGCGTGAGACTCAGAACGTACCGATGATGTCGCAAGTTACCATTGTCCTCTTTGTCATCCGTCTTTTTTGTGCGAGGCAAAGAACATGCCAGTGGACTTTGAGTGAGCGCACGACTACAAGCAACGACGCATGGTCGAGCTGTAGATGGCTAGGCAGTCCTGGTTTGTGGGCTTGGAGAGGACCCGCACAAACAAAGTCTTACGAGTGTCGTTCAAGTATGAGTGGGGCGCCTTCTACACTGACAACAACCTCAACATCGGCGATACCTGCTTCTTTAGCATGATCCACGAGGCCACCTGTAGTAATGGCAACAATGAGGAACAGAAGGAGGAGCTGGAGGATAATGAAACTAAGCTCAAGGTGGAGGTACGCAAGACAAACAGCAGATGGAGGTGGTGAACTCGGCATAAGAGTTGACACAATCTGTATTTTGTTGTTTCATCAATACTATTATCCTGCCTATCAAGATTTCTAAGTATCGAACTGTCTTAGGCCCAGTTTGGATGAACTACGACTAGTTAGACATGGCTAAAAGTTAGTCAATTAGTTATTTTATTAGTCCATACATGTTTGTATTGTGAACTAATTGTTGGGTTCGATGGACTATTTGGATGGCCCTTGATAGTTGCCATCACTGTATTTCATTGTTCATCGACTCGCAACGATCTGGATCATCTATATTTCCTAGGGCCAGACTATCTTAGGCTCCAAAAAATATCAACATCTATATACCCACGTTCTCTGATCAGAAAGGGCGAACACCATTAGTATACTACAGATTAGAAAGAGAACTATATGCAAAAGGAACCAATAGGGGCAAGACAGAGTTTAACCCACCTAATACAAAGTTCAATAGAAGTTAACGTAGACATAGCGATTGCGTGGGTTAAACTCTATTGAGCGTGGTGTAGATCAGGTCCTTTGGTAATTTGGTAGCCGTTTTCTAGCCCTTGTTGGTTGGTTTTGCTTGTTGGTTTCTTTCTAGTTCTCCTTTTGATCTATAGTATGGTAAATATGCATAACAAAATTCATCCAATCAAGTCTTCCATCGATCTAATGCCTAACGGAGGAGCGACATAGCTATTTGAAGTTTACTGCACACATAAGAAAGTTCAAGCATTGTAAATCTAACTAGGCCAGACGTGTCTCACATTATACAGGGAAACCTATTTCGTACTAGTATTTTCATTGAATCCCTAAGGCCTTGTTTGGATACGCATGTATTCATCTCAATCCGCTATATTTGAGGACAAATTTCAAATGCTAGAATTACTCTACATTCGAAAACAGTGAATTACTAGTTTCTTATTCTAATTTCCCATTCCGAGGGGCAAGCAGCTAGCTAGAGATGGCCACATTACATGGAAAACATCATTTCGTCTAATATACTAGAGGGACATGGTTGGAGAAAAGTTGTGGCCGATAGTTGTAGAGTACACATCCCCTGGTATGGTAACTAGTTGCCATCTGTAAGCTTGATTTTGGTTAGAATAAATGTCAATTGAGATCCTCAAACCAGCATGGAACATAATAATAAGTTCATACAAATAGTACGGTTTGATATGAAGCACATTACCTTAATCCAGATCCTCAAACCAGCATGGAACGCGGTTGGGAAAATGCAAATGAGTGAGGGAAGGGGGGGGGCTAGAAGGTAGGTGATTGATGCAATGCACGCTATCAGGATGAGGGAAGGGGGGACGCTCCTTTCATGTAGACCTTGCACTGCTGACGAGAGTGAAGCAAATGCGGTAGAAAAGCTGGACACAAGAAGTGAATCAAGAAAAAGAGCTTTTGACCACCATGACATGCTTGACACTTGAATGCCTGGTGCAGTTGTGATAGGTCTTTTCTATACTTATTTCACTACAATCCATGTAGTCATAGCAGTCGAGGGGTAGACTGATTGCTATGACACTTTATTCTGTCCTACGAGATTAGATACACAACGGGTGGACTTTCTTAGCATTCATAGTAAAAGTCAACCGCTATGGCTCATCCGTTCTGCATTAGATCGAGGCGAGACTTGTTCAGATGAACTCCTCATGCATGGTTCTTTCAAGTTCAACAAATTTTATCAAAGAAAATTTCAATATCTATACACCCATGTCCTCTGATCAGAAAGGGTGAACAACATTAGTATATTAGGGTGTCCCCAGTGATAGCAGAGAAATCACTAGCAGTGCAACCTCCAAAAATAATAAAAAATAGACATCAGAATGTGAAGCCAGACATGCTGTGAGAGAGGCTTTTTTGAAACATGTGTGAGACTAGCTACTGTGCTCTCACTAGTGCTGTGCTCTGTTTCTTTCGCAGCCAATAGAATTTGGACTACGCTGGTGATTTGGTTCCCATTGGGGACGCCCTTACAAATCAGAAAGAGAACCCAAAAGAAATCTATAGGCAAAAGCAGCCAACAGGAGCTAGAAACAAGTTTCCAAATAACCAAAGAAATTGAGCTACACCATGCTCAACAAAGTTTAACAGACCTAATACAAAGTTCAACAAAAGTTAACACAGACATGCATGCAAATAATTAAGATTTCACATACGGTCATCCCACAGACCAAACCTAGTCATGACTTGTACTACTAATACATCCCACAGATCAACGGTCAAGGTAGTCATGTAGGATCTCATCCATGTTCACCTTTGCTAAGACAGCGTTGGTGGGTGGCTCGATGTGCTTGAACAGATCATCAATATAATCTTCATCTTTATGTGCTGGTGGAAAAGACTGCTGTACCACCTGGACTTTCACCATTGCGCCAAACTCAAGCTGGGGAGTGCCCAGCGCCATGGTAGCCCCTTGACGGATGGCTTCGGACCCCATGGCCTAAATGCGGGCTGGCAGGGCTCGGAGGCACTCCTCTAGTGTAGTGACTAGATCATCCATTGTCTACACCAAGAAGGTGGTGTCATAGGCGGTAGTAGCATCGATAAGCAGGTTTTGGACCTCCACCTTAGGGCCGCCTTCTCATCTTGTGCCCAGGCGACTTCTTGTTGGGTAACACCAAGTGTGGCATGCGCAACTTGTCGGCATCTAGACTGGCCCCTGAGTACAAGTCTGTGACCTTGAGGTAAGCCAACTTTAACTTAAAGTATTCTTCGTGGTCTGATGATGCATCACTAGAAGATTGTCTGAGGTCAGATAGGACTTTGTGGTCTAATGATGCATCACTAGAAGATTGTCTGAGGTTAGACGAGATCGGCGATGGCGTGCGGCAATGGGACGTCTCTCTACGCAATGCAAGCCAAGTTCAAGGCCACATGATACGGGGAGAGCGATCTGATTAAGAAGGCAAATGACTCACTAGACTGTCCGAAGTAGCTTGGGATGGAATCATAGCTGGTGGCTACCCCCACTAGGGGATGGTTCTTGGGGTCATATTTTGAGCGCGACCATAGACGAAGAACCTGGCTCTAGGGCCAACGATCCTCGGGACGGTGTCATGCCCATGTACACCTATTGAGAAAATAGGCAATTTTCAAATACTAGTTAAATTAAGCTACATGAACAGAAATACTAGCATGAGCATTGCTTGCAGACTCTAGTTAATTTAATGAAGAGAAACAACATGAACAGCGGTACATGAAAAAATCAACTCGTCAGGTGGAACTAGTAGCGGCTATGAAACCACGCCGATGAGAAGTTCGTCTGTTGGTGGAGGATGGCTGGCGCTGAAGGCCATCGAGGACTCCCCCTACCATGATCCATCATGTACTCTCCCATAACCTTCATCACCTGTTGGTCTAGGTCATCCTCGCGGATGGTGACCCATGACTCGATTGTAGGGTCTGTTGGGCCTCGGAACTCCCACTGGGGGTGGTGCCTTGTCTTCAAGGGGAGGACCCAATGGCCAATGGAGGTATGGATCACCCTCATTCCCATCAAGCCCTAGTCCTTTAGGTCATTGATCGTATCCAACAAGTTGGGCACATGGTGCCTGTAGGCCTCCAAGGGCGGTAGTTACTCCTAGGACTCCGAGAGGTCACCACGTAGCCAGTTAGGAGAATAAGATGGCAGTAGCAGGCTCTCATTGCGGACATAGAGCTATGACTTTTGCCTCTCCAAGTCCACAGAAGGGTAGCGGTCAAGGCTCAAGTACCTGTCCTCTAATCTAGGATGAAGTTGGATCAAGGTGCTCCCCATCCGAGGAAGATGGACCCCCAGGCACTGAGCGAACCACCCAGAATAAAAGACCACCATAGCTCATATTGGGTAGGGACTCCTAGGAAGCCCTCACATAGCATGATGAAGATAGAGAGGTGGAGGGCCCCCTCTAGGGTCAAGTCATGGAGGCAGAGCCCATAGTAGTACAACAACCACCGGATTAAGGGGTGTGCCGGCACCCCAAATCCAAAAGAGTGGAAATGGGTGGAAGAGATGACCTCATTCTCCTCTGACCTCGGCTCCACTTCGGTTCTTAGTAGGACTCTCCACCCGATTGCATCGGTGGCCTCTAGGATCACCGCATTCAGTCGCAGCTCGTCGAACACCTTATGGTCGATGGATGACTTCGTCCACTGCGTGGTCTGGCGTTGGTGGTACAAAGGGCGCAGTAGGGTGGAGGGCAAAAGCTTTGGGATGGAAGGAGGAGATCTGGGGAGGGAAGGTAGATGATCGCAGAAGGCAGCAGATAACCTTCCCTCTCACACCCTTGTGTCTTTTATAGTTTGGGGGCCGTGGAACCACCCTATGCCCCACGACCTCTGACACATTTGTGTAGGTGGGCGGTTCAGCTTTGCCCCATCACATCAATGCGATGGGCCATGAGGCGACATCCCTACTGGAAATGCCTGCTGACGCCCCCACGTGCACACACATGCGCCTGAGTGGGAATCTAGGAGCCTACAAGACAAAAACGGACGCCACACGTCGCTCATCAATACTATCCAGGTAGTCATGATTTCAAACCGTGGACCTTCTGTGATAAATCTTATCGGTCCACTAGTGTCCGACTAGTGAAAATTTTAAAGGATCATTCTGTCTATAGGGTGCACAAACATTTCAATAGCTGTGCATCCATCCTTTGACGGTTGCGATCAGCCCAAATCTGAATTCAACTACTCCCTCAATCCCAAATTGATGAGTCAGATTGTCAAATTTGATAAAATAAAAAAACTCAATGTAATAAGAATCAACCAAAGTATATGAAGTATGAAAGAAATAAAAGAAGATAAATATAGTTGGACCAACATAAAAACTTCATTCCATTATAAAGAAAAGTGCATTACATAGTTTTTCTCTAATCTCTGATGTCTAAAATAACTCATCTTACCAAGGGAACTCATGTTAGATGGTTGACAAATTTCATTCAGTCGATCAACATGAGTGAAGATGACAGAGTCTCCTACCATAAACACAGTAACACTACCAAGTCTTTTCGTTTGCTTGAAATTCCTAACATGGACAAAAATCTCGCCACTATCATAGTCTTTGACAACTGTAACAAAGCAATCTTTACCAAGCATATAACGAACTACTGCTTCAACAATGATCTATCGAGGCTATTGATGAACATGACATCCCCAGCAACAAACACCCCTTTTACGATACCTGGTGACACTCCTAGCTGCCAAAGCGCAAGCTTGCTGATGGAGTAAACATGGGTGTAGTGGTACAACGACATCTCTATGTATACATAAAGAACAAAAAACATAAGGAAAAATCATTAAAAAACCACATATGAAACACTACACCTTGAACAAGCAAGAACCAGCACAAAGCAATAGAATATTGACTAGGCCATATCTTATCCTCGATTGAGATCCTAACTGGAATAAAATGACAAAGAAACTAAAACTCACCTCAACAAGGACGATCACTGTTGTTCTATGGGCAACAGCTGCTAACGAAGTTGTAACACTACCTCCTTTCCTTGGCTAGCAACTTGCAAGTGATAAGTAAAAGAGACAAGGAAGGATATTTATACTCGACGCAGATGCCAACAAATGTTAGAAGACATGAGTCCTCGCAGCATTACTAATTACTAATAAAATAGATTCAGAATACGAGCAGTCAGAGTAGTAGTCAAGGGGTTGGCATGTTTTCCTGCTCTGATTATGAGAAAGTTTGGCGCGTTAAATACACAGAGCCATGGACTTTCTTGTTATCAGAGCAGGAAAACACATCAACCCCTTGACTACAACACTGGCGATTCGAGTAGTAACAGCGGCGAGCAATGGGAACGTACTTGAGCAATGGCATGTACAACACCAACTATGACTCCAGCGAGGAGAAGGATGATCCGAAGTACTACGACTCGTCCAGCGATGAGTCTGGTGAGTCGATGAATCACCAGAGCACTAGCAAGGAGGAGGATGCTTTTTTTTTCTCTTTCTCTTGAAACTCAAATCCCCTTAGAATCCATGACTTTTTCTAGGTTGGGAAATCCAATAACCCATTTACCTATTTATGGAGGGTTTTCCATCCCTAGGTCTACCTTCCCCTTGATTCTAAATTATAGGCCTCAGTTCAAATAACCGCAGATGCAGTCACACACATAAACAAAATAATCGGCAGATGCATTGCAATAAGCTACAACAAGTAGGTTTTTTTGGTAATTTTTAGGTGTCAAATTCATGCATCTTTTAATTATTTATTTATTATTATCCTCTTTTACTTTTATTTTTATTTATATTATTATGAAAAAACCAAAAAGGCAACAACTAACTCATCGAATATATAAACAGGTGCACAGGAGAAAAAAAAGAAAAGACAAATATTAGGTAAGTAACATTTTGTCGTAATCATTTCCTATTAAAACATAGAATAAATTCCGATCTTTGCTGAGCACAGCATTGAGCAGTCCCACCCACACGCACCGAAAATTTGATTTTGCACCACGCCGAGCAGTCCCGCCAACATGCACCGAAAATTAGATGTCTCTCTTTTGCCCTTCGCGCGGAAAATTGGTTTACCACGCCATCGATTTCAGGCAAGGGCATTTGTGGTAATGTGGTGGCCACATAAAAGCGCAAAGAGTCGCCGTCTCAGCCTCCATATCCATTCTCCACCCACACCATCACTCCTCTAGCTCCAAATCCTAGTCCCATGGCCTCCCTCTCCACTCCCTAGCTCTGGACCCTAGGCGCCATCGGCATAGTAGCTCGACTCCCTCTCAACTCTGCAGCTGCACCCTATTTCATACATTTTCGAACCCTAGCCTCAATGATGGTATAAGCCAGATCTAGATCCCCTACCTCGGCACCTGCCATGACCGACCAGATCTAAACCCTAGCTAGAGCTAGATCTGTTAACACTACGTCAACGCCGGCCACACCAGCTCCACGACCCCGATGACAAGATCGGATCTGAATACAGGCACGGAGGAAGAGGTACCCAAATTCCTTTTGTGATGTGTGATCTACTGTAGAGGCTGAACCAAGGATATGTAGATAGCGATGGGGTTACATATTTTCTATAGTTGAGTGTAGCTAACATGTGCTTTATTGGATTAATGACTTTCGTATAAGCTGTAGTTATGTACTAGTTAGGCGTTTATTTGCATACTCTTGCTCTATTGTGTTGACATTCTATAGAAGCTTTAGTTAATAAATGCCTTTGTAATCTAGAAAGATGGAAGAACTTGGAATACATGTGGGCCCAAAACTTGTGTCTCCAAAGGCAAAAAAAAGTAAAGTGCAAAGGGTAGACACGGTGAAGATTTAGAATATATCCCTGAACCAGGGGAGGTAGTTAAGGGATTGATGTTACAGATGAAACATATTCAGATTTAGAAGATGAGCCAGTACCCCTAGCAATTGAGGTGCTTGTTCTATCTTGTATTTAGTTCGGAGGGGGTATGTAGCAATGCAATGCTTTACTATTTGGATACCAATGTAACTTGTACATGCTTGATGCTTAAGTTTGTATCTCCAATTTCAGTGTCTAGGTCGAAGGAGCCATGGAGGAGGCTCTACCAGTAGAACAAAAGGCAGCGCTGCCATGAGTCCTGGGCAAAGGCACTCCAAGCGAGTGAATTCAACATGATCAAGAGAGTTTGCTCATGGAGTTCATACTCGGAGGGCTGCCATTGGCAAAAGGGTGGAGGTATCAGCAGTAGGTGAACATAATTCTTCATCACCATGGATACCTATACCCAGGGATCAATTCAAACTTCATGAATTAACTAGAGACATTTGTCGAGATGGCTCCCTACCTAGCTGAAATGATCAACGATTTCCTCGAAGGGAAATTGATAGATTATATCATAATGTGATAGTCTAGGAAGACCAAGCTATCACATTATCATTATTGAGTTGATACCACAGTTCATATATTGTGGAATTACAAGTTTACAAGGTATTATGACACTTGGTAACACACCTAAGTACACCGTATACTAGCAAAGATGCACACAGAACAATATCAGAGTAGATATAGTGCCTCAATGGGTGAAGTCTCCTCCTTCACGGGCAATCATCAGAATAAGCGTAGAGCATCAGCGGGCGTAGACTTCATCTCCTCAACCAAACTAGAACATAGGAACAAGACCATCTAATCCTCCTAATCTCCACTGTCATCGTAGATTACATCCAAAAACCTGCCAAAAATTTTTTAGTATGATTTGTACTGGCCACTGGCTCCCACCCTATGCTTTGTGTTTGCTTTGTGGTAAGTGGAATGCAAGCGTAGAGCAAAAAGCCTATTTATGGCTGTAGTTTTTCCTATGCAAGTTCATCAATATTTTATAATAGCTCATCATGTTTTAACCTATCTTATCCACACACGTTCACCCATCCCATCACACACATCTCACCACACTCTCACTCTCTAGGCGGCAAGGACAACTCCCTCTCGTGCCTTGCCTCAACGGCCAAAGCCAGAAACCAACACCAAACCTAGGGGAAAGAAGAAAAAAAGACTCCTCTCACTAATCAAGGGAAGCATAGGTCATAGGAGTGTCCATATCTGAGGACGCGGCTATACATATAGATCGATCAACTCTACAGAGCTTGTACACCTAGAACCACAAGATCACCATCATCGACAGTGCCCCTCCTAGGCTGATACCGGGTTACTTTCCAATTGGTGCGATGCCACCCTACCACTCAACCCTAGGCCACCCTGGAGTCCACCAGCACGCTAAGACTGTGAGACGTAGTACTAGGCCCCCAAAGGTCACTATGCTATCTTAGAAGGGTGTGGGTCCCATGCGCGTACCTCCCTACACTATCTACTAACAACCTAGTAGTAGTGGCACCCTCCTAGATGGTTAGCATCCATCCCCCGCCCATTTAGGAACGAGTGGTGTGCGTGCACGTAGGGTCCTATGATCTAGTTCTCTTGACATACCAATCCTTAGGGGGACCAGACATGATATCTTCTCAAAGGGGATAACCAACACCCCATGCCTTGATGTCACCTCCATTCCAAAGAGTCACCTCATCAGAATATATTCCTCACACATGTACCCGCCATAGGTACCTCTCATAGGGAATGCATAGGTCGCATCCCCCTGGCAAGACTCATCCAAAGACTCATCGTAGAATCCTGTCCGGTCGACTCAACCCTCTCCACACACCCAAGACACATGCCAAGATCTCCCCAAGTTATCACTAGTTTTAGCAGCGCCATGTGCCTTAGCCACTGACAAACAATGCTCCACCAAGCATCACATCACAGATATAATGCATAGTAGAAGTAAGCAGTAAGTAGTAAGCGAGCGTCTAGCCTAATAGCAGGTGTGTAGGGGTAAAGGTTATGTCAAGGTATTGGCTTCAACCAATTCTACCATGCATCCTATCATAGTTTATTTGCATGAAAGTAAAGCACTAGAAGCTTACATTATTGCATGCCTAATAGGATTCTACGAGGTTGGGTGGGACATGGCACCTATTGATTGGTTATCTCCAAGATCCTTAGTGTAACCATAGCCGTTCCCCTCCAAGTCCTCTTGTCGTCTACGTCTCCTCCCTCCAATGGATTCCGGTTCGAACATCATCATCCCCGATGCAATTACCTCACTTGTACGACAAACAAAACAAGGGAGCAATCAACCACTAACCAAGAAAGACCACAAATAAAGAGGCAACAAAGCACGGGAAGAGCAAATAAACACCAAAAGAACACTAAAGGAAAAGGACTTAGCCCTCACAGGGGAAGTCCAAGCCTTGGGCTTGAGAGAAACAGAAGTGGTTGTCTGTTAAGTACAAGCTCGAGTCACAGCCTAGCAAGTACTTCCTGAGCCAATCGTGTTGACCTGTACGGCTGCATGAATAATGGCCTAGACCCTAGCTCGACTTAAGCAAACACCACTAAAAACTAGGCCAGCCCTCACAAAGCAAGTCCATTTTCCTTAGGCTAAAAAGGGTGAGGGAGAAAATTAGCTAGGCACATCCATGTATCATCCTCGGTAGAGATGGCACTCTAATGGTCGATTAGGTCGACTCGTGTGGTTTCGAGAACATGACATAGGCCCTAACCTCACCAATTAAAAGTGATAGTCTAGTCTTTGATCCGATCATCATTGTTAAGGACGGGATCAAATAGAGCAGGCTAAGGGGAAAAGGAAGCAGTCCCAATCTCTCTCAATCCATATGCCATTGTAATTGACAACAACCAAAGAGAGGGTGGAACGAGGGAGAGTAGAGAAGGGAGGTGGTATACTTCTTCCAATCCACACGCCATGGCAAGAGACGGGGCATCGAAAGGAGCGACACACAAGAGAACACAAGTGCCCAACTACTTGTAGGGTACCACGCCCTAGGTGCACTAGATGCACTAAGACATCCCTAGGGTTCTTAGCAGTGCGGTTGTCACCGCAAGAACCAAAGAAATGCTATGATCTAAATAGGTACAGGCATACAAGGACCTAAGCACAACATAACCAAAAGAGGAGGACATGGGATTCAACTTCCTTTGATCCACTCGCTATAGCAAATGATGGAAGTCGAAGGAATGGAATTAAGGGAGCAATAAACACCCAACAAGCGAAGGACTCAATCCACATCTTACTGGATCGATGAGGATTGAGAATAAGAGAGGAGAGAAGAATGGAATCCGCACTCTTTCGATCAAATCATCATGGAACAGACGAAGGTTGGAAGAAAGGAGACACGATCCCACAATACAAACCCACTCGTAGGAAACCACAACCGTGCAACTAAATCGACACAAGGCTATTCCTAAGGTATGTAGCGATGTAGTTGTCACTGCTAGATCCGAAGGAACACTATGGTCCAAGTGGTACAAGCATACAAGGTGGTTAGGATAAACAAGCGAGCAAAAGAGATAAAGCCCAATGGTTATGGCAAGGTAACTCATAGCCATGAGCTTCACCTAAACAAGTTGGCTTCCATAAATTCAGCGATGGTCGTCCCCTAGTTTGTCTCCTATAGACTAGGTCATGATAAGCTTGTCGTGTGTGGGTAGGAGGCGCACTGATATCAAGCCCATGGTGGCCATGCCCTAGAGCCATAGGAGGGGCCAACGATCATGGCACTACAAGGTCAACTAAAAATGAGGGGTCAAGTTATGCTCGACATCATGGCCATGGCAGGACGAACCCACTACCGAAACATTTGAACGCGATATGATCCCTCAACCAACTCAAAGGCTTAGCCCATAGGCAACAACACAAACACGCAATGAACCAACAACACAAACGACGATCGGAGTAGCACATTCCATAGCATAAGAGATAGACATCATAGCATAAGAGATAGACCGGCATGAAGGCACGGCATAGGCATAAATAGATAGATCATGTATATGAAAAAGGATAGATGACAAGTATGAAATGAAAGGTAAAATAGGAGCTGTGTCGACGTCGAGGTGGCATTAATGGAGTTCAAAAGGGTCAACCTTGATGATGAAGATGGTGCAAGCCTTGCTATGGTGCATCCGAGTGAGCCTTGGGTGAGCTACAGCATCCCCTAGCCTGCTGTAGGCTGCTGCTGCTAGCTGTGGCCTACTTTGGCTAGCCATGGCTAGCTACAGGGTGGTTGTGGACAGCTAGGACTAACTACTGCCTAGCCAGAGGAGGATACTACTGATTGGGAGCCTGACATGGTTGGTTAGGGGCAGCAACGAGGTTCGGTGAGGTAGCAGAAACAACTGCAAGCGGTTAGAAAGCGGCTATAGCTACTAGACGTGGCCCTAGTGGTGAGGAAGGAGGCCGATGGAGTAGCGGTGATGCCTAGCTCCCCGATGAGGGCGAACAGGGTGGTTGGCTCCCCTACGTTGGTGAAAGATAGCAGCACGAGGGCTAAACTCAGGCAGAAATGTGGCAAGAACGAAGAAATGTGGCGGCTTTGGTCCACGGTGGCTCATCAGTGGTTGCTGGTGTCCTTGGGTGTGGTGGTGCAGGTCGCTACAGAACGGAGGTGATGGGGCGTACGATGGTGCTCTGCTGCCCGATGATGAATTAGAAGGTGGTGGTGGCGCCCTTCATAGAGAGCAGCAGAGCTCAGCGATGAGGATGCTACTCAGCTCGAGGGAGAGATGCGGCTAGCCTAGAGTAGCATGGCATGGAGGATGATGTCGCGGCCATGCTAGTCATGCAGCGGTGCGGTGAGGATGGCTCCCTGCTTAGTGAGGTGGAGCACGATGTTGTAGAGCCTTGGCTTCAGGCTAGCGGTGCAGATGTGGCTGGCCGTTGCTTGAAGACAGTGGTGCTCGCGTTGACCAAGGGGGAGGTGCGGTACTAGCTTGTCAGGACGGCATCGGGGTGAGGTGTGGACGGTGATGTGGCCCCGCTAGTCACTGACGAAGGATGCAACGAGGTCGTGGTTCAAGGCACCAGCATTGGCATAATAGGTGCGACCGACAGAGAAGTCTCGGTGGCACGAAGGACGATGTCAAGTAGTCAAGGCACAACCATAATCGGCCCATGACTAGCTAGACCTAGCGGTGGCATTGGAGATAGAGAAGGATGATGTCGAGACGACAAGGTAGAGGCTGCTATGGAGCACCACTAATGAGGAGCCGATAGAGAGGAAGGGTGTCAACTGGTGGCTCGGGTGTAGTCCCGGTGTGATGGCAAGGCATGGCACGGCGATGAGGTTGTGACAGAACCATCCAATTTATACAAGATCAAGTACGGCTGTCCCCGCTTAACACGTTGACCTGCGCATACTCTCACTTATATAAACCCGGTAGTCCGCCGAGTGTCACGCAGGACCTCGATAAATCAACATCACAACCAAGATCGCGTGATTAAGCAAATACACATCACATACACAGAGTTGCAGCGGAAATAGTATTACAATGAGTTCACAATTAATAGTACAAGTTTGGGGTTTCAAAATTGATTGGTGAAAACAAGATAGCTTTCAAATGATTACATTAATATAAGTTCCAAATACATTGCTAGCATAAGTGACATCCTTAGACAAAAGCATGTAGATGAGAAGTGAATATAGAGTCACCGAGCCCACCGACGGTTAGCCACCATCTTCAACAGGCCAAAACCTCACCTGCAACATGGTGGGATAAACCCTGAGTACTCGAATGTACTCAACTAGACTTACCCACCATAAACCAGAAATAAAATTGACTCCAAGGAGTATGCAAGGCTTTATAAGTGGAGGTAGCTTGACAACATTTTGCATAAAAAGCGATTAACTTAATTATACCATTATAATTCTGTCATCAAGTTAATTAGAACTATCCATCTCTAGATTAGCAACTATCCTGTGCCAAACATGTGGTATATCTTTTTAGAGCATACAATAGTAACCATAGCAGGTATAGTAATTCCATGTTTATCTGAACCATCACATTCCATAATCCAATTACTACGATGTTGGGACTAGCCAAGTTTCTCACTATCCGGGAGAGACGGCGATTTGAATCGATTTCAACCAGCTGGGAATTTATTCCTAACACAAACCCAGGCAGACCAGATCAACGGTCACCTTAGGTCACCTTTGGTACAACTCAGGTACACATTTCACGGGTCCGTACTGCGCCGCACAATCTAGGACACCAGATGCCAGGACGTTCAGGCCTAGCCCACCCTTGGGCTCAGTCTAATCGTCCCCCGGAAGGAGCGCACAACAGAACGATTCCCGGCCTGAGTTGAATTACTCGGCTTCGTGGTCGGAACGAGTTATCCGGCCAGCTAAGTGAGAGGCATGCGTTCAATCTTGTCAGAAGCGCCAACAATGGTATGGTCCTTAATCGACACAAACAGGGATAAATCCACATCCAAGACCTCCATGTCTTGTCGCTTCTCTATCGACTTCCTGTCCGGTCTCGATTTACTTTTACCCCATGGTTCTTGTTTCACGATAGCAAATATAGCCAACCGTGCTCCGGTATCCACCTACATCTCGCAGGTGACAGGACATCACCCGACTTCTATCGGTCTAAGCATGGCTAAGCATATATTCGATCCTGGACCTATACCGGTTAAAGGTGTAATATCTGGACAAGGAATGTACATGCATCAAGTGGTTTCATTCAACTCTTATAATCTAATGCATCAATCATAAATACGTAAGTAAACATTTGTAAATTATTGGGAGACTTATAATGCTCCGGGGCTTGCCTCGCAGAAAGGAAGTAGGGCGGTGGTCAGGACACTCCGGAAGCTCTTCAGGGTTCTGCTCCACGCCTTCGGGAGCTGCGGCTTGTGGGTCCTCCTGCTGATTCCCTTCCTCTGCTTCTTCAAATTCCAGCAACGTGATCTCTTCCTCTGATCCTAGATGCATGAGTATGGCATAAGTATTACGAATGCATATATGTTAACAAGTGCATCATGTTGATTGAGTAGGTGCATATCTCTTCTCGATTATTACTTAACTACTTCTACAATGCATCGACTATGCCACAAACAGTAGCTACTTGTTTCACTCATAAAGTTAGTTAGTGCAATCACATGAAACATGCCTTAAAGGCTTGATTTAGAAAAGTGACTTTCATGAACAATGTTCTAATTGCTCACCCAAGTGTGGTTACATGTTTTTGTGACTCACTTCTACCAAGCACATGTTTTCATTCATGATCATGTGCAGATACACATGGAGACATGAAATAACAAGAAAGATTGCATATGATAATGAAACATGCGATAACAAGTAAATGTTGCAAATGTTTCAATCAAATGTTTCAATTGTAAATGCTTGTTTATGAATGCATGATGGTCATGCTCATGTTATGCAAGTCAAGTTATGCAAGGCTAACACCTGAGGTGTTACAGCCCCTCCCCCTTATAAAAATCTTGTCCCGAGATTTGCAAGACCTACCATTCTTGGAAAAAGGTGGGATAAACTTCTCATAGATAGTCTTCTCTTTCCCACGTAGCATCTTGTTCACTATGATTGTTCCACACCACCTTATAGAACTTAATAATCTTACTCCTTGTTACTCTCTCCATCTCTTCTAATACTCGAATTGGCTTTTCTTTATAGGTCAAATCCGATTGAAGTTGCACGTTGGTGGGTGCAATAGTTTCTTCCGGTACTCGAAGACATTTCTTTAACTGAGAAACATGGAACACATCAAAGATTGCACTCATCTCTTGTGGAAGTTGTAACTTATATGCAACCTTCCCTTTTCGTTCCAAAATGTAAACAAGGTGTTTTATCCAAATTCAAGTTGAGCTCAATTTCATACATTTGACTTTGACATCTTCAACACCACTTGATCTATCATGTTTGGGCTCAAACCCACGGCTTAGCTGGTGGCAAACACCCAGGGTGTTATAGCCCTCCCCCCTTAAAGGAATCACGTCCCGAGATTCAGGACGAAAGACTTTTATGGAATAGAGCATGTTACCAGTTTCCAATGTCAGCGATAGCTTTAGGTTACATAGCTTCAAGCATCAGAGGGACCAAATCGGTCAAGACAACTTACTATACTTGTTCTTTGTAGTAAATTTTTGCCAAAAGAATTTTGTTCATTGGCTTTCATAAAGCATTGTTCCATTGGGAGGAATCCAAGATAACACTGTCCTGCGTACTTCGTCCTTGATGTACAAAGAGTGATACAAGCGTAGACTAAATACTTGTAACATCTACTTCCCTAGTGGATATAGCACAGACCATATGGACTTTGCACTAGACCGCAGTCTGTTGACGAATATTCCTTGCAACGGTGCTATATTCATTCACAAGGTTTGAAAAGCAATTTTCTACTAAAGTAGCTTGAGCGTAACTTTCCATAAAGGATGTGATCATAGATGGGGTAAACATCCTTTGAGGGTATGAGAAACTAGTTAACCAATATCCAAACTGGTTGTAGCGGTGCAACCATTCAGATGTCAACTGATGGAAAGCTACATAATGTTCCATGGGTGCGGTGCTCTTTCTCTGATAACAACATTGCATTGTCTGAGTCTATTGAGTGAAGATGAATGTGATAGCTGACTCTGACTACCCAGCAATTTTGATGCTCCTTAGCTAAGGGAACGTTAGAATCTAAGTGGCAACAGGAATCTAGGTTAAATTTGATGCAACCTCTTGGGTAAAAACACATGGAAAGTACCAAAGACAAGTCCGCCTTGGAAACATTGCTGAAGAAGGATGACAGCGAGGTCTGAAGGTCAACAAGAGTTGCTAGTATACACCGACTGGAAAAACAGTACACTACTAAGCAGGTTAAGCACAATTTGTCTTCATGGTGCAGTTGCACAGCAAGTTGGGTTGACTTGCATCGTAGCAAAACCAGCTTTCTTAAACTATATTTGACGTCGAGGCTTCCATTCTTAGGCCAATCAATATCTTAAAAACCATAATCCAAAAATCTATGGTTTGACACCTTTCCAATTACTTTCGAATTGCAAGGGCACAATTTGACTTCTAGAACACCTTGACTGCTCACGCATTGCTGATCTAAGATGGCAAAAGCAAGGCACATAGGGGTGCAATTAGTGTTCTCAAGGGTATGGAGGGTTGTCTAACAGCAATACACCTACAAGTTGTAATTTCTTGGCATGAATTACAAACACAACCTTCTAATGCAAAGGATGATCGCAGTCACAGCGAAATTGCAAATTCTGTACCCTTTTGTTTTCTATTCATATCTCACAAACTACTGCTCCAATATGCACAAATTTTGGTGGGCATGTAGATCCATGGGCCTTCTAACTACTCACCAAAATTCAACTCAACCGGACACCGTTTGACCATCCAAACAATTCATCTACCAAAACTGCTGTGTTCTGAAATGGCAGCAAACCGAGCCGACAAGATACCTCTCAAATCCGATGTTTTACTCAACCAATACTCAAACTAACTTAAGACATTGAAGGGTCCTAAGCAAGGAATGAGATCACTAAGTTTGGAGTAAATCCAACTTCGTTTGAGTCACTAATCGCCGGCTTGAAGATAACCGGTTTAGTGCCACAAAATCTAGACAGATTTCGTGTTCTTTCTTTTCTTTGCTTTACACATTGAGGTGTGTGTTTTGCACTCTAAAATCTTTCTCATAGCAGCAACAGCCTTTCTCTAGCTGAAGATGGAGGCTAGAGTTTTCCTCACATGCTTCTCTGGTAACACTTCAACCATCATTCTTGACACCAACTTAATTATGCACCAGCCTTGGACTTGTGGGCTATTTTCACAGGACGCAAGGCATTACTCCACATGGAGGGCATCCCTATATAGATAAGGAACCGTTTCTGAATATTCTCTGGCACCTCGTCCAATAGAGCCTTGAACAAATCCGTTTGTGGTACCTAGGGGCACAATGATGCTGATCAAAACTAGGGATATGCTTTCTCTAGTTCTTTACTTAGCTGATACAACATCTTGCACTATATACGTGATTGTCCAAGATGGAATTGACTTGATAGCACATTTGGAGAAGAAGTAGCACTTGCATTGCAGGGCCAGGTTTGCTGGTTCCTTGATCAACATTGTTCTGTGAGATCTGGCCTTCATAGCTACCAACTAGTCGTTACCTAACTGAAGACTAACTTTCCTACTGGTAACTAATCAGTTGTCCCTCAACACTAAAAAGGTTCCAAATCTTCACTCTTGATAATAAAAATTGTGGTCGAAGCATACAGATGGTCGCCATTGGAGTCAGCAGAAAGGGGTCACACCAAGGAAGGTCGGTTCGTCTACGTGATCCTTATGCACCTAAAGATTGAGAACTTGGACAGGAACTCATATATACTAGGTGACCTATTACAACACATAATATCCTGGTCCATTTATCATCCAACTGATAACTTGTTCAACCTTAAGTGTGGTGCACCTTTCTGATCCAACGAGAATGACATAAGTTGCTCACTAGATGACCGACGTCCTTACAGGGACAGTCAAGTAGAGTCACTTGCCTACCATCCTTGCAGTCTGTTTATGTTCCTGTTAGTGACCTGTTCTTCAAAGGTTAACCGTTGGACGACTTCAAAAGGAAGTCCTATTGCATCTAGTTCGACATATATATCTCTTGACATGATAAGGAAAGATAACCAAGGAAGAGCTCAAGTGAGAATAACATATCGGTGCAGTTCTGTAATGGATTATGACTAGGAACCTCGATACCAGCACGTGCCGAGCAGCACAACCTTGTGTGCGCGCCCACATGAGGCTCTCGGTTTCGTCACGGCACCATAGATCGCTAATCGTGGCACCATTACTGAACATACAACCCACAAGAAATCTTACGTGGCACAATTTGGGTTGCATAGGAGCAAGCACCATGAGAAGAAGGGATAGCAAATAATGGTAGTCACAAGGTTAGGAGTCAACAAGGAGGCGATCTGAAGATCAAAACACAGCGCAAGAGAACATAGCCTAATTGCCAAAGACAACTAAGCAGGGGAATTCTTGCTGAATTTCCAGATACGTCTTGTGTCCACCCAAGTGATTACCAGATAATGATTAACCTGAGATTTGGTCTTGTCAAGGAGCAACATGAGATTAAGACTAATAAACATCCAGAGACTTGAAAGAGTTGGAGACAAAATAAACAAGATTCAAGGGACAGAGCCAAGGCACTGACTAGGGATTCAGTTGATAAAACAATGACATGATCTGTGAGGAAAAGTTCCAAAGCTAGGGTAGATAGCAATTAGCGTTGCACCAGATCATCTGTAGGAGAAGGAGCAATGAAGTCCGACAAGAATTTTTTGAGCAAGGTCCTCCCACATAAGAGCAGGACAACCACGACACATGCATGCATTCAAGGGAACCAAACTTGGGCCTAAGGTCAAGCAAAGGCATGGATAAAGGTCTTCATAGCACAACGTTCAATGGCTAGCAACCACATGTACAAGCTCAGGCTGCTAAGAGAGAACTTAATTGAAAACGACAACCCTGAGATTACCAAAACTTGGACGTTGTTCTAGGATAGCGCTCTTCAACACTCATATGCATTCTGAGGACAAAAGGAGTGACAGCTACGGCACTACCTAGATTACGAGCGTCCGCACCTACATCCTAGTCTTAAGCAAGCATTTCGAAATACTCAATCTAATTAGCTTAAGCGACTATTACTAAGCACAAAGATCACACCTAACAAGTAGTCACCTACAACAACACTGCTACACATATCACGCAAAACATGGTGGTAAAGTATTGTTATCTTTTATTTCCTTTTTACTAAGTAGGTGGATATCTCTACAAAACAAGTTTTACTTACATTTAGCAATTTAGTTTTCGAAGGGTTGAGTTTTTGCCAATTAATAACTTGTCATCTATTTCCTTTGGAAGCAAACATACAAGACAAAACTAATCACACACTAACTTCAAGCATAGCTATTCAAGCAACATGGGGCAAGGCATTTTGGCTAGCTTCACATAGGGAAAATAGTGACATCACATTGATCACAAGTTACTTAGCATTAGAACAAGGTGAGGGAAGCAGATTTATGCACAAGCACAATCATGATGCATGCTCGTCCTATTCGTCCTTACAAAATAGCTAGCCTAAGGCAGCAATCACGTTCTATGTCGGTGGCATAACATGTACTCTCTCAACATACCAGCTGTCGCAGAACCGACCAATTTATAAGAATACAAGTACAACGGCAATCTGCAAGCGGTCGCACTGTCATACTTGAACCCATATAAACCCGGTAGTCCGCCAAGTACCACGACAGGTCTCGGTAAACGATTTACAACAACTAAGATCGTACAGGATTCAACATACATGCCACATATTACATAAAGTTCACCGATACATTTCGTCATCAGAGTACGAATAAAAGTTATTACAAACCGAGTTTGATAAATAAAGCGGAAGCAAATAAGTTTGAAGATAAAGTTTTCCAACATAGTTTGATACAGTGCCAAACCAGATCACGGTCCACAAAAGCAAAGATAGGAATTACTAAAGAAGCCTGCCCAAGGCTTACTCCTCATCCACGGCGGGATAGAAGCAACTCTTGCAATACCCAAGATACACAGTGCCATCTGCAACAATGGGAAAATAAACCCACAATTAAATACGTACCATATACACATGCAAGCATGCATACATAGCCGTACCAAAGCTAACTCTTCCCGACCGCACACTCACATCTTGCGGTCATACACTCATCTTACCTTGGCGTAGAGGCATTTGATCCATACATTACCACTCAAGTGAATGGCATCCATACTATAGCACGCCGTATGGACGACGAAGTAAAAAGCCCCCATGTTAGTACTTAAATAGCCACCTAATAGTCCTTAATTTGGGCATAAGGAAAGTGATCATTGGCACACTTTAGATTTCAAATACCTATTATATCACTATTAGTTGCTAGTGAAGGGTTTTTGGAAAACAAAAACTTTTGTTTTAAATACACTTGTGACAAATAACGTTGAATCTTGCTCTGATACAAGCTGTGACAGAACCGCCCAATTTATACAAGATCAAGTACGGCTGTCCCCGCTTAACACGTTGACCCGCGCATACTCTCACTTATATAAACCCGATAGTCCGCCGAGTGTCACGCAGGACCTCGGTAAATCAACATCACAACCAAGATCGCGTGATTAAGCAAATACACATCACATACACAGAGTTGCAGCGGAAATAGTATTACATTGAGTTCACAATTAATAGTACAAGTTTGGGGTTTCAAAATCGATTGGTGAAAACAAGATAGCTTTCAAATGATTACATTAATATAAGTTCCAAATACATTGCTAGCATAAGTGACATCCTTAGACAAAAGCATGTAGATGAGAAGTGAATATAGAGTCACCGAGCCCACCGGTGGTTAGCCACCATCTTCAGCAGGCCAAAACCTCACCTGCAACATGGTGGGATAAACCCTGAGTACTCGAATGTACTCAACTAGACTTACCCGCCATAAACCAGAAATAAAATTGACTCCAAGGAGTATGCAAGGCTTTATAAGTGGAGGTAGCTTGACAACATTTTGCATAAAAAGCGATTAACTCAATTATACCATTATAATTCTGTCATCAAGTTAATTAGAACTATCCATCTCTAGATTAGCAACTATCCTGTGCCAAACATGTGGTATATCTTTTTAGAGCATACAATAGTAACCATAGCAGGTATAGTAATTCCATGTTTATCTAAACCATCTCATTCCATAATCCAATTACTACGATATTGGGACTAGCCAAGTTTCTCACTATCCGGGAGAGACGGCGATTCGAATCGATTTCAACCAGCTGGGAATTTATTCCTAACACAAACCCAGGCAGACCAGATCAACGGTCACCTTAGGTCACCTTTGGTACAACTCAGGTACACATTTCATGGGTTCGTACTGCGCTGCACAATCTGGGACACCAGATGCCAGGACGTTCAGGCCTAGCCTGCCCTTGGGCTCAGTCTGATCGTCCCCCGGAAGGAGCGCACAACAGAACGATTCCCGGCCTGAGTTGAATTACTCGGCTTCACGGTCGAAACGAGTTATCCGGCCAGCTAAGTGAGAGGCATGCATTCAATCTTGTCAGAAGCGCCAACAACGGTACGGTCCTTAATCGACACAGACGGGGATAAATCCACACCCAAGACCTCCATGTCTTGTCACTTCTCTATCGACTTCCCATCTGGTCTCGATTTACTTTTACCCCATGGTTCTTGTTTCACGATAGCAAATATAGCCAACCGTGCTCCGGTATCCACCTACATCTCGCAGGTGACAGGACATCACCCGACTTCTACCGGTCTAAGCATGGCTAAGCATATATTTGATCCTAGACCTATACCGGTTAAAGGTGTAATATCTGGACAAGGAATGTACATGCATCAAGTGGTTTCATTCAACTCTTATAACCTAATGCATCAATCATAAATACATAAGTAAACATTTGTAAATTACTAGGAGACTTATAATGCTCCGGGGCTTGCCTCGTAGAAAGGAAGTAGGGCGGTGGTCAAGACACTCCGAAAGCTCTTCAGGGTTCTGCTCCACGCCTTCGGGAGCTATGGCTTGCGGATCCTCCTACTGATTCCCTTCCTCTGCTTCTTCAAATTCCAGCAACGTGATCTCTTCCTCCGATCCTAGATGCATGAGTATGGCATAAGTATTACGAATGCATATATGTTAACAAGTGCATCATGTTGATTGAGTAGGTGCATATCTCTTCTCGATTATTACTTAACTACTTCTATAATGCATCGACTATGCCACAAACAGTAGCTACTTGTTTCACTCATAAAGTTAGTTAGTGCAATCACATGAAACATGCCTTAAAGGCTTGATTTAGAAAAATGACTTTCATGAACAATGTTCTAATTGCTAACCCAAGTGTGGTTACATGTTTTTGTGACTCACTTCTACCAAGCACATGTTTTCATTCATGATCATGTGCAGATACACATGGAGACATGAAATAACGAGAAAGATTGCATATGATAATGAAACATGCGATAACAAGTAAATGTTGCAAATGTTTCAATCAAATGTTTCAATTGTAAATGCTTGTTTATGAATGCGTGATGATCATGCTCATGTTATGCAAGTCAAGTTATGCAAGGCTAACACCCAAGGTGTTACAGAGGTGGTGGCATGGCTCCCATGTCCATCGGCAAGATGGAGACTGGTGTTAGGGTGGATGCCATCGGGATGGAGCAGAGCTCACGGTGGTGGTGGCCTCGGGGTTGAGGACAGAGTGAAGCTGCTCGGTGAGCCATTCTAGGTCTAGCGTTGTGAGAAAGAGAGATCGACGGTGTGCTGGGTCATGGCACCGAGATGCCATGGTGGTGAAGTTTCTATTGGCGTCTAGGTAGCAGAGGCATGATGCGGAGAGGGAGAGATCAGAGCACAGTGTCGGTGGTGGCTGGCCAGTCGTGGTGGCGAGCAAAGTCACGGTGAAGCGGCTCAGTGGGCTCCTATCATGGAAGAAGAACAGCAAGGTGCCTTGGAGGTGAGGGTGGCTCGATGGCCATGGCGTAGCAGAGGCGGTGCCGGTGAGGGCTCTAGCATGGTCGCTCTTGGCTGCTGTGCGGCAAGGAAGGGTGCAGTGGCTATGAGGAAGTAGAGAAGGAAGTGGTAGTAGCTGGAGAAGAGGAGAGGAGCGACAACGACTAGAGGTTTTATAGCCGCATCCAGCTAGGGTTCTCGAGGTGTCAGCACTACTGAACGGCGATCCTCGTTGTACATGTCAGGAGAGGGGCACATGACATGCATTGAGCGGCGGAGCGTAATGCAGGGGCACGGACGCTAGGCGAGCGGTAGCAGCACCTGGGGAAAACACGAGGCGAGTAGCTCTAGTTAGGTTTTCCCAACCTGAGTGCGTGGATCGGCCTACAGGGGCTGACAAATGGGCCTACAGGGGCCAGTGGGCTTGCGGGCTGCGCGCACGTGCGGCCCAAGCGGCTACACTGCTAGGCTGCGCAGTGAAGAGGGCGAGTTGGGCCATGGGTGGAGAAGGGATGGCCTTGGCCCATGGGGGATGAAGGAGGAGGCAGAGTTGGGCTGGTGGCACTGTTGGGCTAGGAGGCCAGCTAGCCAAAGGAAGGGAAAAGAAGGGAGTGGGCTGGTTGGGTTGAGAAAGGGCAAAGAAAAAGGGAATTTTTCCTTTTAATGAATTAATGACTAGGGGTTTGAGAGGGAATTCAAAGAGAATTTTGAGTGGAAATTCTAGAGGGGTTTGAGAAGGAATTCAAAAGGGGAACTCAGAAGGGATTCAAATGGGATTGGGATGTAATTCAAGAGAGATTGGGAGGAACTCTTGCTACGGATTTGTGCACTCCAAACTCTAACAAGACTCAAACACAAAACAAACTCAAGAGCACTGGCATGCTTCTACAAACAAATCTAAATGGATGCAATGATTTGTTAGTGGGTTAGACTTAGGTTCAACCTAGAAGCTACATGCTTCACATATTGTAGGAAAAAATTAAAAAGCTCATATTTTTTATTACACAAAAACCTAGGTTGTTACACTAGCCCTGTGAGAGAGTGCCCATGGCTAGATGATGATAGCCATGCCGCCGAGAAGCCCTCTGAGCTACCTAGCCCTATGAGAGACTACCCACGACCAGATGATAATAACCATGCTGAAGAGACACCCTTTGAGCTACCTAGCCCTATGAGAGACTATCCATGGCCAGATGATGATAGCCATGTCGAAGATGAGCCCTCTAACCAAACTCCCATCTCCACCCACTCATAGAACAATGAAAGTTGCCTAGGTTGGTATTACCTTACAGATGTCTATCAATCAATTTGCACTAGCTATTTGATATCCATATTACTTTTCTAACAATCTAAATGTATGAAAACTTTGTAGTACCATTGCCGAGAAGTGTGAGGAAGCCAAGGCCTCAAACTCGTAGAATTTTGCTTGAAAAAATGAGCAAATCAATGGGACGATTGAGGATGTCCATCTCTGTTGCCAAGGGAACAGAAGGCCACATGATCCAGTGCAAGCTGTCAAGTTTGCCTCAGAGGCAGGCGTAGTAGTCAGGCATCAAATACCAATTTTGACACATTAGAAACATTACAAGAAGCCCTCTGGTGTC